>NW_012145967.1:4833137-4838879 GCF_000956105.1 Propithecus coquereli | reverse complement strand
CTCATTCAAAGTTCCTACAATTCTCTCATTCAAAAATACCTGCAAAAGAAGAGCAGGTGTCAGACTGCTGAGCCCACCTGAAGAGAGGGAGACGAGAGGCTGGGGCTGGGGCAGAGGAGGTCAGTATGAAGGCAGGGACTAGCCATGGTGCTCACAGACGGCTCGAGGCTGGCTGGGGCCCCCAGCAGAGTTTAAGTTGTGATAAAGCAGAGAGAGCGTCTATTTGACTTGACTTTTTATTCCCAATGCCTCCCACGTAGTAGGCGCTTCAGAATGTTGTCAAATAGGAACATGGGCCGGTGACTAACTGCCTTCCCCAACAGCAGAGTTAGGCTAAACGTTTTGCGTGTCACCCCAGACAGCCTGCTGACACCTACCTGTGCCGTGTCATGAACAAGAGCATGGAGGTAGCCTCTGGAGCAGATGGGGGTCTCGTAAAGGATGAACCCATAGGACTGGCCACTTCCATTGTTTATAGGAAGATTCTCCATGTTGACTGGTTGATTCAACTTCACTGGCTATGAGGAAGACATGGCAGGAACAGAAGCCAGAGTGATGAGAAGTCAGGATCCTTCTTCCTAAGATCCTTGTCACTTTGTGTGGTCCCACCTAATGGTCCCCCAGGGTTCTTTGATTGGGACAGGATAAAAGAGATGCTATATGATGATGCTCTCGTGGTTCGGATCTCCACTGCCGGGCAGCTCAGGGGATGGTGGGGCATTGTGCAGAGGGAACAATAGCTATAATCGTTAACAATTGATTATCAGAGTGAGTGAAGTGTATTCTAAAATAGCTGAAGTCAAGTGGTGAATCATGCACTAAGCGAACGTCTATTTAGCATCTACAATGGGCCAGTCACTATTTTTTATTTAAAATAGTGATAGCAGAAGTGAAACCAATATCAAGAGTTCCAGTTTCAAACAGCTTTCACATTTTCTTCAAAATAGGACTGGCAGTCTCATTTTAAAGGGGGAGCAGAGACCCACAGAGGTTCAGTGATGTGTTCTAGTTGACGGTGGAGGGAAGACAGGTGCTCAGTCTCATGGGTTCCTAGCTCGGCAGCTTTTCCTATGTGGATCCCATGTGGGTCCCATGTGGGTCCTACGTGGCCCATGCAGTTCCAAACAGCTTTCACCAGGTGGGTCCATCTGAGCTGGGCACAGGATCCTCTAATATCCCACCACCCTTCCCTACACACACGGATTCTTCAAGTTCAAACCCTCTCACAGTTCACCTGGAAGGAGCTGGTGATTCTAAATTTGGACAAAATGCAAAGGCTTAATTATCACATTTCCCAGTGAAAAGTTCCTTGAAGGAATCCCTGCTCCATCTCTCCAGTGGCCACTTCTGTTCCTCTCAAGCAGTACTCACCTCATTTAAGTACTGGAGGACATCCCACAGTGGCAGGTAGAGCGACGGTGTCACAGGAGGGTACGCAGCCTTGGGAGTAAGTTCAGGTAAGCTGGGCAGGGGAATTACTGCAACGAAGATGGGTCACAGGGTGAGAAGTGCCTGAAATGACCACTGCCTTCCCTCAGCCTCCCAACCCCATCCCCACCTCTTGCATCCCAAAGACAACAAGAGAAATGGGTCCTAAGTTCGAGCCCTTTTGTAGCCACATGCACCCAATAGACACAGAGCCCTCTGAGGGGTGATGGCCTTGTAGTTCAGAGCTCTTAGGGAGCAAGGATTTTGCCTTACACCTTTAGGCAATGCCGGTGCTCACTAGTTTCTAGCCCTTAGTAGATGTTTAACTAACTTCATTTAAATAAATACAATTAAACAGCATCATTTTTGCTTTTGTGTTTGGGGTTACTATGCCACACATGATACTACTACATGAGCTTTACAGATAGCGACTTACTTAATCTTCACAATCATCACAGGAGACCAGTATCTTTACCTTCATGTTTCAGTGAAGAAACTGAAGCTTAAAGGGCTTAGAGACACTTTTAAAAAAAAGAAAACCACAAAGATTTTAAGTGGGAAACCCAGGATTTGAACTTAAGGTTGCCATTGTCCTCAAGAGCTTCATTAAGCGGCTGCCATAGGGGACATCCTTGCCTTCCTCACCCTTCACAGCACGGAGGCGCCCCACAAGGAGGCCTAGCCCCCTCTTTAAGTGGTTGCTGAGTACCTGAGACACAACCAAGGAGTTTTCGAAGTTTGAAGTACTTTTCTGTGTAATCTCCGGCCTCTGTCAGCACAGCGTCATAGTCTGCAAGACACCAGCCTGTCAGGGGCCACGGGGTCCCCCACAGCAGCCCTGTTTCAGCACCGCTGGCACAAGGCGGGCCAGGGCCACTGAGAGTGAGACGGAAGGAAGATACACGTCCCCACTTCCATTGCCTCCCGGGCTGGGGTGTGCATGTGTCACGCCCATCTAGGAACAGTCCCCACAGCCCTTCCTGGGGACACTGCGCTCCTCCTTCCATTCACTTCCTGGTGGATCTGCTTTCTCTCCTCGGTCTGGATTGCCCGGCTGTGCCTGGCCATGCCTGACAGCAACCACCGTGTGTTTCCTGTCCCTCTCAGAAGGTTCAATCAAGGGGCCAGTGGACGAGAGCATGACGTGGAGCTCTAAGGCTTGGGATGCCGTCTGCTGCCATGGCCGCCTGCTGGGGCAGTACGGATATCACAGAAGAAAGGAAAATAGATCCAGAAGTCCTCAGTGCCCAGCACAGGCCAGGACAATGCCAGCACAGGCGTCCGGACCCTCCCCTCTGAACCCCAGCACCGGCCCGGCTGGAGACGCAGCCACACAGCAGACACTTGCCGTAGCTAGTGACAACACCAATGTGCCTCCCGAAATATGAGGCCCCGTTCATGAAACCGAAGTTGGTTCCACCATGGAACATATAAACGTTGAAGGAGATCTCATATTTGATGAATTCAGACACAGTGTGTTCAACGTCTATAGAAGGAGAAGAAGAGAACATAGAGAAAATTAGAAATTAGGGAGAGGCAGAAGTCTCTGGTGAAATCTTACTTCCAACTCCCCAGCCCAGAGTCAATTACAGTACATCCTCCCGTAGCGTCGGCCACAGGTTCCTGGAAACTGACTTTAAGCAAAACGACATAGCAGGTCCTCGTATAATGATGTTCCTTCAATGTTTCATTATAACATTAATGAGGAAAAACATACTGATTTTGTTATACATCATTTTGCTTAAAGCCTAAGAACTCTTATGTCACTTAAATATCTAATTTTCATTAAATTTTTTGAAATTGTAAAAATAATTAGTATACCCTCGTTACTACCTTTTACTGTAATGCCTCTCGGAACACTGGCTTAGAACCACCGCAACAGTCAAATGGCTGTTTTCAATCTTTAGCCACAGAAGCTGTCATGTGGCCACCTTGTTTTAATACACACAATCATCTCTCCACAGGCCACAATAGGAAGCAAGAAGCTTCAAAGTCAGTTAGACACGGGATTCGATTCTGGCCGCGCTCTTTACTCTTTGTACGAACTTGGACAGCCTATTGTCTTTCTCAGAGCTTCTGCTTCCTTACCTGTTAGATGAAGGTATTAATTCTTACTACACCATGGGACTGATGAGAAAATTCACCGATGAGATAATATATATAAGAAATATGGCATAGTGCCTGACATACAAGAGATCGGAAAACTGTCGTTTGGTGGAGGTGGTGGTGGTGGTGGTGGTTATGGTGTTATTTGGTGGTGTTATTGTAGTTGGTGGTGGTGTTATTTTGTGGTGTTATTGTTATTGGTGTTGGTGGTGGTGTTATTGTAGTTGGCATTGATGCTGGTGGTGGTGTTGTGGTATTTTGGTGGTGGTAGTATTGGTGGTGGTAATAGTGTTTTCTTTTGGTTTTTTTTTTCTATTTTTTCAGTGACCAAGTATTTTTTCAATAGTTTTCCTTCATATACAAGTGAGCTTGTTTTCATAATAGCTACAACAAAATATATTTAGTAGCAACACAGTTTTATTAAGTAAACAACAACTGCCAGGCTTGTTCTAAGTGGCTGCGTTTAGTCCTCATAACGACTCCATGAGGCAGGTTTCAGAATCAGCCCCTTTCTTGGATGAGGACACTGAGACTCAGCAGTGACAGCAGCCTGTCTCCAGTCACACGCCTAGTGTTGCACAGCGGGGATGAAAACCCTGACCTCTTTGGCTCCAGGATCCCTGCTCTCAGCCGCCTGCCTGCTGTCTCCTGACCATGATTCCCACGTAGTTGACAACTTCATGGAAAGGGACTTTGCGTTTTCCAGGTGTGATTAAGACTTTTAGCACCACTGTAGGGGCCGTCCCTGGGCAAAATTGGCTTAAGCCCAGAGTCAGCGAAACTGGGTGTGCTCTCCTTGGCGCCAGAGGTCAACAGGTCCGCACACCTGTTGGACAAACAGAACTATTCCTCATGACAGATAGCTTTATGACAGATAACCAAGTTCCTGGGGTCTTGCAAACAAGCCAAGGCATCTCATTGTCCTGCATACGGTAATGAGATAAAGAAGTTAAGATACAAGAAGTTAAGATGCAAACGTCTGCTTCCCTTAAACAATCGTCTGGAAGGAATGAAAATGTGTTTCCTCAAGGCGCCCAAGGTAGTCACGTACCAGGAAGTAGCTGCCAGACATAGAAAAACTATATAATAAAGCGACTGGTAGAATTGTCTACTGAAGTCTTGTATGTCTTGTGTGTGTCTGTGTGTTTCTTTCTGTGTCCATTCCCCGTTCTGCAATCCGGGCCGCGACAACCACCTTCTTCAAAGAAGTCATCTTTTCAGAGAAGCTTCTGTGACCACCTTCCCTTTTCTGGGCAGGTCTGTCCCCTGTCTTTTCTACCATTGCACCTTGTTTGCTTGCTTCAAAGTACCGGCCAAATGTGGAACTATATATTGATTATTTTGCTTTTCAATGATCTGTCAATTCTACTAAATTACAAGCTTGTCGGGGGCGAGTGGAACCATGTAATTTTTATTCCTCAGTGCATCCTCAGGGCCTGCAGAGTCCTTGTACCTAACAGGGGTTCAGCGGATGAATATCTGGGGCTGAATGAGCGTATTAATTAGCAGAGAACTGTGTGAATGATCCACGACTCACTGCAGAACACTTACCGTTTGCATCTTTAACATGGTGCCTATCTCCCCACTTGTCGAACCAGCCGACCCAGTATTCCATGATCAGCAGTGGCTTATCCCTCTAGAAACAAACCAAATCAAATACTAAGTCTGACAAAAAGCAAAAAAGAAAAATCAGAAAACTGAATACAACATATGAGAACTTGAGAAACTCATGCTTTTTCCCCTTTTCATCCAAAATTCTTTACCCTTCCCCCCTGCCCACTACACCTCTGCCATTATCCGCTGCTCTGGGTCCTCCTGAACACCTGTGGTCTCCAGACCTCGAGCTTCGTGTGCCTCCCTGCTACACCTGGAAAGCAACACCAGCAAGTGCAATCTTGTCTTAGCCAAGGCCGGTGTTGAAAGAACCGGTTTTGGACACACAAGGACCTGACTGAAATTCCTTATGCAGAAACGGAGGCTGAGATAACACTACTGGTAAAGACAGATTGCAGCTGAAATCCAGACCTGAGTCCAGCTGTCAGCACTGAGTCATACTGTCTGTCAAATATATTGTTCACTTTCTCTATATCTTTATTTAATTTTATTCTACGTCATCTGTGTTGAAATGCTCATTGAAATGGTGCTTCTATTCATTTCTTCCTTATTTCTAACAGTTCTTATTCTGTATATTTTTGTTAATTTTAACAA
>NW_012145967.1:4822366-4823603 GCF_000956105.1 Propithecus coquereli | reverse complement strand
GTGATATAAGTAGTCAACAGAGTAGATAAAATGGAGTCATAAAAATGCTCAATTAGCTCAAGAAAATGGGAGAAAAAAGAAGAAAAAAGAAACTGAGAATTAAAAAAATAGAAAAGAATTAGCAGAAGGTAGATTTTAATCAAATCATATCAATAATCATTTTAAATATGAATGATCTAACCACATTAATTAAAACATAAAAACTATCGAATTGAATTTTTAAAAAAGCAATATATAAATATATGCTGTCTATAAGAAACCCACTTTAAATCAAAGACTTTAAGGTAGATAAAAAGTAAGAGAATAAAGAAAGATATACCATGCAAATACTAATTAAAGGAAAGCTAGAGTTGCTATATTTATATCAGACAAAGTAGAATTCAGAACAAGAAAGAGGGACACTACATAATGATAAAGTGGTCAATTTTCCAACAAACTATAACAATCCTAAATGTGTATGCACCTAAAAATTGTAAAAGAAAATAAAATTTCAGGACCCTCTAAATTTATTATACCAAAGGGGAGGTTAAGCCCAGGAGACTGAGTCACACAGCATGTTTACAACCTTGGCTTCCAGAGACCAGACTCCCCCCACTTCCAATCACTGATCTTTGTTATAGCTTAACTGCCTCCTCTACTGTCCTGCACCTAAGTCAGACCAGATGGTGCAAAAGACCCTATGACTGTTACTTCTTCAGTGTGGAAGGTTAAATAGACCTTTCCCAAAAGGAAAAGGTCACCTCAACTCATCAGATCATCGTATAATAACTATGCCTTAAGCCTTATACAGAAAAATGTTGAGATTCTGTTAAGCTTACCTAAACTTTGTATAAATGATCCCAAACTTCTACACTTCAGAACACTGGCTTCCATTCTCTGGAGTTTGTGCTTCCTGGATGGCACTTTCTTTTAACTAGATTCTCACCCTTTTGATTATTTTAGTTTACAAAACAGAGCTTCAAATTACGTGAGACAAAAACTAATAGAACTAAAGGGAAAAATAAACAAATTCATGATTATTTTTAGAGATGTCAACATTCCTCTCGTAATAATTGATAGAACAAGTAGGCAGAAAATCAGTAAGGATGAAGATGACTTGAACAATATCATCAATCAAATTGTTTATAAATGGTAATTTATAAACAATTGCAAAATACACATTCTTCTCAAATGCACAGGGAACATTCACCAAGAATGATCATATTATGATCCATGACACAAACCTTAACAAATGTAA
>NW_012145967.1:4818648-4822316 GCF_000956105.1 Propithecus coquereli | reverse complement strand
ATATTAATGAGCCTTTTTGATACTGTGTTCTATTTCCTGAATTAACTCTACATTCCCTGATTTCCATTCTCTTCTTTATTTGTAGTTTATTTTCTTTTGTGAAATTTTATTAAATAAATACAGATTCTTGATTTTCTATTTGCATTTAAGAGGGAAGACTGACTTCTGGTATTAAAATGGTCCTGTGCCACGGGTGGGCATGATACTCTCCTCTCGGAAAACCTCAAAATCAAAATGAGGAATGAGAAAAGGAAACATAAACAGACAACAGCTTCCATAAACCTAACAGACTTCTGAAACTTCGAAATATAAATTAGGAGGGAGGAGTGCCAAAGTAATGGCGATCTATTAGGGGTTCAAATGATGTAGCAATCAGATGCCTATTAGTAGGAAGACGCATGCTGCTTGCGCAGCATCTGGGAGCAGTCTTGCAATCTGGCTCCCTGCGAGGATGAGCAAAGGGGAAAGGGAGGTCGGTAAGGAAAAGAATTCATCCCTACACACCACAGTGTGCCACTGAAATACATTGTTAGTCTGAATGCAGTCAGGTGCTCTTACTCACAGCAACTTCTCTTAAGTACTTGAGCCAATAAGAATTTATCTCAATCAAAGATGAGTAATAATAGTGAAAAAGGAACAATAGTGGAATCTATTAAGATTATAATAAAAAGAGGTTTTGTTTTCTTTTGTAAATCAGGAAAAGAAATTAGAAGAGAAACACTGAAAACTTTCCATGGCAGAGGTCAAAACTGTAGCCCAAAAATATTGTTATAAAGTCAAAAATCTCAATGAAACAATCATCTCTATAAATTGAGAGCATAAAACATAACTAAAAGTGCTCAAGGAAGACACGATAAGAAAACATAAGAGGCTAAATTACAATCTGGCAGAGTTTTTTTCAAGAAGGCAGATAAAATAGAAAATATTAAGTCAAGACTGGAAGCAGCTAAAAGGAAAATAAACAATGTGAGGAATAGAAAAGAAAGGTAATGAAAAGTGAACACAAATAAACATGAACATAAAGAAGAAAGGATTAGAGAGAATTGTACAAGGAAGACATGAAAGGAGGACAGAAGGCATTTTACATTACTCATAACTCCTGTCCCCAAAGAAAATAAAAACATGTTTTAAACATATTTAAAGATGTAATAGAAGACTTACAATTTCCGATAATGATGCTGCATGCTGTTTGGACCAACCCTCTCAGCGAGGACAAGAAGCTATGTTGGACACAGACACCCACAGGGGAAAGACCATGTGAGGACACAGGGAGGAGCCGACAGCCCTCTAACATCTAACCAACCCTGCCAGCTCCTTGATCTCAGATGTCTCGCCTCAGAATTGTGAGAAAAAAACATTTCTGCTATTTAAGCAATGGGTCCGTGGTCCTCTGTCAAGGCAGCCCTACCAAAGTAACACCACTTCCTTTCTGGTACTTGTTGAAGAAAGGGAGCAGTGGCCACTGCCAAATCTTCTCCCAGCCTCGTCTCCCCTAAGGAACAAAAGCCTTAATCTTCAGAGAAGAATACAAAATCTGTCTCCTTAGGGCACTGGTAGGATCCCACCGCATCGGGGGAAAGGGAGCAGGGGCAAAAGCATTACCCTTATGAGGAGAGCAAGAGCACAGGCCAGGATTAGAGTTGCTGCTGGAAGAGGAACAGGAGCTCCTGCAAAGGCCACACTCCTCAGACCCAGAGACAGCACCTGCCTGAGAATGAGCTTTCCTCTGAACACCAGGAGGAACGCCTTCCTCCCTCGCCATCAGGCTAACCAAGGGGAAGTAAAAGTAACACATAATGTGGCTGAGAGAGCTGGAGGAGACAGATCCTCTACCGGGCACATTGCAAAGGCAAGACCCAGAGGGGAGTACAGACATAGAAGAAATAACCTCTGCCAAACCAGCACCTACCTACAAACAAGGTACCACTAGAGAATTGTAAAGCCTGTGATGCATGGAGGATAAGACAGTAACAACAAACCTCAAATCCCACCCACCTCCTGACTAGACAAACAAAATCCCTCTTCAGAGGTCTCACAGAAGGAAAGGCAGGCTGATCTCCAAGACAGTATCTATGTCCTATACAAGATGATCAGTTTTTAATAAAAAATATGTTCAGATGAACCATACAAATAGGCAAGAAAAAATCACACTTAGAAGACATGAAGTAATCATCAGAAACAGGCTCAGACATGACACGGATGTTGTAACTATCAGACAGGAATTTGAAATAACTATGATTAATATATTTAAGGCTATAATGGAAAAGGTAGACAACATGCAATATCAGATGGGCAATTTTAGCTGAGAGATGAAAACCATAAGAAGTAATCAAATGGAATTACTAGAAATGAAAAACATAGTAACAAAAATGAAGAATTCCTTCAATGGGCTTATCAGTAACTCAACAGAGGTGAGGAATTGAATCAGTGAACTTCAAGATAAATCAGCAGAAATTAACCAAACTGAAAAACAAAGTGTAAAAAGAATGGGGAAGAAAATAGCATCCAAGAGTTGTGAGATCACGTTAAATGGTCTAATGTCCATGTAATTTGAATTGCAGAAGGAGAGAGCACACAGAGAAAACATTTGAATAAGTGATGGCTGAGAATTCTCCAAAATTAATGACCCATTCTTGCATCTCACTTAATTGTGATGTATTATCATTTTGCACATCAATTTGTTCATATTTTGTTAAAAATTTTTGCTTCCATGTTCATGAAGGATATTGGTCCTTGGTTTTCTTTTCTCGAAATGTCTTTGTTTGATTTTGGAATTAGGATAATGTTGGCCACATAAAATAAGTTTGGAAGTATTCTCTTCTTTTCTATTTTCTGGAAGAGATTGTGCAGAATTGTTAGTATTTCTTGATGTTTGGTAAATTTCACCAGTGAAACCAAACCACAGATCTAAGAATCTCAGTGAACATCAAGCAGAATACATTTTAAGAAATGAACTGCATCTAAACATATTATAATCAAACTTTTGAAAACTAAATACCAAGAGAAAATTCTAAAGGCAGCCAGAGGAAAAAAATACAAAAACCACAAAGATAAGAATCAATACAGACTTCTCATCAGAAACTGTGGAAGCAAAACGTCAAAGGAGAGACATATTTAAAGTCAGGAATTAGGAAGATACTGTTGCATGATCTTAATACTACATGGGAAGCACTTTAGTATTTGAAGTTGATTTCAGATTAATTTAAAATGCATATTTTAAATTCTAGGGCAATAGTTGCAATTTTTAAAGGTGATATAAGTAGTCAACAGAGTAGATAAAATGGAGTCATAAAAATGCTCAATTAGCTCAAGAAAATGGGAGAAAAAAGAAGAAAAAAGAAACTGAGAATTAAAAAAATAGAAAAGAATTAGCAGAAGGTAGATTTTAATCAAATCATATCAATAATCATTTTAAATATGAATGATCTAACCACATTAATTAAAACATAAAAACTATCGAATTGAATTTTTAAAAAAGCAATATATAAATATATGCTGTCTATAAGAAACCCACTTTAAATCAAAGACTTTAAGGTAGATAAAAAGTAAGAGAATAAAGAAAGATATACCATGCAAATACTAATTAAAGGAAAGCTAGAGTTCCTATATTTATATCAGACAAAGTAGAATTCAGAACAAGAAAGAGGGACATTACATGATAAAATGGT
>NW_012145967.1:4796576-4817295 GCF_000956105.1 Propithecus coquereli | reverse complement strand
AGATAACTCTGTGCCCATGAATTCAAAAGCTTCAGTGAAATAGAATAGAATGCATAGAAGAAATCCTTGAAAGACACACACTACCAAAACTCACTCAAGAAGAAATAAATAACCTGAATTGTCCTATATCTATTAGATAAATTGAATTTCTAGCTTAAAATCTTCTTAAAAAAGAAAACTTCAGGTCTAGATGGTTTCACTAGTGAAATTTACCGAACATTAACAAACACTAACAATTCTACACAATCTTTTCCAGAAAATAGAAAAGAAGAGAACACGTCCAAACTCATTTTATTATCCTAATTCCAAAACCAAACAAAGACATTTCAAGAAAAGAAAACCAAGACCAATCAATATCCCTCATGAAGATAGAAGCAACAATTCTCAACAAAATATGAACAAATTGAATCCAGCAGTATACAAAGTAATAACACATCACAATTAAGTGAGATTCATACCAGAAATGCAGGACTGGTTCAACATTCAGAAACCATATTAACATACTAAAGAAGAAGGACATCTGAGCAAAGCTGCACCACCTTCATATATATGTGTGTGTGTGTGTGTGTGTGTGTGTGTGTGTGTGTGTGTGTGTGTACATATATATATGATGGCCAAGCATGATCCAATCAGCTATCAAAAGAAATGAAGCACTGATTCATGCTGCAACATGGATGAACCTTGAAAACATCATGCTGCAGGAAAGAAGCCAGATGCAAAAGACTAGATATTGTATGATTCCATTTATATGAAATGTCTAGAAAAGGCAAATTTATAGAGACAGAAAGCAGATCTGTGGTTGCCCAGGGCTAGAGCAGGGAGCAGGGCATTAACTGCAAATGAACATGAGGAAACTTTTTGGATTGTAGTGATGGTGGCAGAACTCTGTATATTGAATTATATACTTACATTGGATGAATTTAATGATGCATAAATTAGATTTCAATGACACTATTAAAAGAAAGTGACAAGAGCTAGGCAGGGTTGTACACCTGTAGTCCCAGCTACTCGGGAAGCTGAGGTTGGAAGATCACTTGAGCCCAGGAGTTTGGGTCCAGCCTGGGTACCATAGTGAGACCCCGTCTCTTAAAAAAAGAAGCAGGAAGAAGGAAGAAGAAAACGAAGACGACTTAGTAAATGTATTGAAAACCAGAGAGCCATGGGTCCACTCTGGCAGAGTCCTTTCTTTTTACCTGGTTGGAAACTGTGTAGAAATTGACTAGAAAAGGAAACAAGATTAATTAATTTCTCAATTATAACTTGGGGGCGGGCAAGACTGAGGAGAGAGCGCGGACGCTGTGGGACTCCTCGGCCAGGTGGGAGCGCTGCAGCACACACACTGCAGGGAAGGCCTCCTGCCAAGGGGAGGAGCAGCATGGGCAGGGCCAGGAATGGAAGGGGGCTGTCACACCAGGCCTAGCAAGCCGTGTCAGGGGTTTAGATCCCATCCTGGGCCCTGGGCACAAAGGAAGGGTGTTAAGCAGAGATTGTGATCGCATTTGGGTTTAAGGAGCACACTGCTATTCTGTGGAGAAAGGATCTACGTATCTCCTGCAGGCATGGACTACAGTTTGCCCATCTTTGCAACTGTCAAAGGAGGTTACCCACTGCGAGGAAAGGAAAGGAGGGCTGCTCAATGCACGTTTGTTAAGTAAACACGCGTGCAATACTCACTTGTTCCCATAACTCACAGGGCCTGGCTGGAAAAGGCTAACCCCACCCAAACCACGAGTGAGTTCTCTGTAAGTAATACAGCCCATTTATGAGCTCTGTCCTCACAGAGGGAAAGAACATCACCCCTTCTGATTCCATAGTAAGGCTTTAGGTCACATAACCCCCTCACCCTTCCCACAGGCCTCTCTGTGATGTGACCCACGGACGGGGGTGACACAAGCAGGGTTCCTCCTCATTCCCCATGCCGAAATCACCACCCTCTCAAAATGGCTTTGGAACATGCTGGAGCCCCAGGGTGAAAAGTTGCAGACGTCTTGTCAAACCCTGTGTTTCCAGTGAATACCAGCTGCATAGACAAGGGGGGCTGTGGCAGGAGGACAGACAAAACTCTTCATCTCTAGGATGCCTTACCTGGACTTTGTAAAGCTGATTGAAAGCAGCCTTGTGAAATCTTTTCAAATTGACAGTGGCCAACACTGTAGAGAGAAGGGAGAGGCCCTACTGAGGCACTGTGACAAGTGCCATCAGGGAAGGGATGGAGGCCCACCCTGTACATGGGAGGGAAGGCGTGCTGCATGGTGAGGATGACAAGACACCGTGTGCATCCCACTTTGCAACGTGAAAAGGGCTGCCATAGCCTTCACCACATCACTGGACACTTGCAAGGACAATCATTTGTACTGAGAAGGGCAGTAAATTTAACCACACTTTGTGCAGAGGAGTGAAGCAGGCCAAGCCATCTGACCTGATCAGACCTAGAAAGTGAATGCAGGTTCCCTGGGCCCCAGCTCAGCCTTTCCAGGGCACCATAATAACGTGGGGAAGAGCTGCTGCAAAGGAAGGCACTGCAGTCTAGGGCAGCAGCTGGTCTCCAGCTAAAGATCACCTGACAGATCCTCCTCCGGACCCATCGGCCTGCTCACACCTTGGCCATTTCCCTCACTTCTGTCATCTTATGATGTTCTGAATTGTCCTGCTACTGTATTGTCTAGGGTCCGCTAAGGGTCTACACTGAGCCCAAAGCTGTAGGATCCCAGGAATGGGACTCTGCCATCTTCTGGTTCCCCATGTGGCTCTCCATGTTGGTGGAGGTAGCCCTATCCTAAGCCACGCCCAGCACCAACACAGGCCCCAGGCACAGGAAATTATGAAAGATGGAAAGACGGGCTGGGGAGAGCGCCGCTCCGTTACTGCTGTTTTAGACAACAGGAGCAAGGACAAGAGATAGAGTTGGCGAGTGGACTCTGAGCTTTGACCTTGAGTCCGCTTTGACCTTGAGTCCTCATCTACTGTAGTATCAAATCTCTGGGATCCATGTCAATGGACATGGGAAAGGGAGGCATCAGAGGTACGCTTGGTTCTCTCTGAAGCTTGTTCAAGATTTACACCAGCTGGCTAAGAGCCTCCATTCTCCTTTGAAATAACTCTAGATTTGTACCTCCTTCGATGTGGCCTTTCAGCACATCTGTCTCACTATCGGAGGTCAAGAGCAGCTCCACAATGCCTCTTTGCAGCAGGGTCTGTTGAAAAAACAGAATGAACTCACTTCCCTGGCTCCCAGGGGAAGAAGGAAATACAGTTGGCCCTGTGTATCTGTAGGTTCTGCATGCATGGATTCGACCAACGGCTGATCAAAAATATTTTCTTTAGATTGAGTTTTCAGGCCAGGTGTGGTGGCTCATTCCTTTAATCCCAGCACTTTGGGAGGCCAAGGCAGGAGGATCACTTGTGGTCAGGACTTTGAGACCAGCCTGGCAACACAGTAAGATCCTATCTCTACAAAAACTTTTTAAAAATAGCTGGGCATGGTGGCAAACACGCCTGTAGTCCCAGCTGCTCAGGAGGCTGAAGCAGGAGGATCGCTTGAGCCCAGGAGTTCAAGGCTATAATGAGCTATGATCGCGTCACCGCACTCCAGCCCAGGTGACAGAGTGAGATCCTGTCTCAAAAAAATAAATAAAATGACATTGCATCTGTACTGAACATGAACAGACTTTTTTTCTTGTCACTATTCCTTAAACAATACAGTTTACATAACATTTACATTATGTCAGGTATTATAAGTAATCTGGAGATAATGTTAAGTATACGGGAGGATGTGCATAGGTTATATGCAAATGCTACACCGTTTAAGTCAGGGACTTAAACACCTAAAGATTTTGGTATCTTTGGGGATCCAAGTCAACCAAGGGATGACTATAAGGAAACTGGGAAATAAACACAGCAGGGTTCAGGTGGCAGGGTGTGAGACAGGTTTGAATTTGGAATCTGACCTCCTGCATCTTAGTGATTGGGGGAAGTCACTGTCCCTGTCTCAGTCTGGTGGTTTTTTTTTGTGGGGAATGGCCTTAAAGTCAGCTGAGTGTAGGCTCTGACACCCATGGTCAAAGCCTTCAGAGAAAAAGAGCTGAGTTCATCAGGAAACAGCCTGAGGAGGATATTTACCACAGAAAGGGAGAGAAAGACAAGTTGGGAAACACTTTGTGCTGGGAGAGGAGAGGCTGAGGCTGTGGGTTTGAGAAAGATCAGAGATCAACTTCACAAAGCTTGGGTCCGACCTAGACACTGTCAGAGGAACTGCCTGTGGGGAAGAGAGGAGGTCTAGTCTGACAGATTATATTTCCTAGGCCAGGGATCAGGGGACCCCATTCTTCTGTGTGTCTCCTCTGTTCATCAAGCCAGATCTGGGCCTGGGGTAGAGTTGAGTGGTAATTTTTAAAATCAAGAAAAAATAATGCTAGCTGAATAAGACTGATGTGGGGAGGTCACGCCAGCCCCCGAGTAAAGATAAGGAAGGGAATTACTCACAGACCTTGTTCAACTCCAGAAGCCACAGCTGCAGGGCAGGAGCCAGCATGTGGATGGAACCCAGCCCCACCATCCTGACCCCTTCTTTACCCAGCTGGTGACCCCCCCCCCCAAGCCATTCAGCCAGAGGCCTCTGTGTGAACAGAGCTAGGTTGGCAAGGGCAGAGTTGGGAGGGGTCAGGCCAGACCATGCAGCCCCTGCAACCTGCTTAGCGACCTGAGGAGGGGGTCCCACTGAGACTGGGCCCTTACCAACTTCCCGAATGTGGGAAGTCAGGGACCGGGAGGGGCTGAGCCACCAGAAAGGACAGCAGACAGGATTGCAATTACTCCCTGGCCTGAGATGTCTTTCTGTGAAGAAGCAAAGGGAGCAGAAGAGAGGATGTTAATACCACAGGCCAGAAAGCTGCAAGCTGCTAGCCATCGTCATTAAGTTCTTGAAGCATTATTTACTACAAGTATATATTCACCAACCCCCAGCTTTCATGAGAATTGTGGGTCATAAAAACAGCAAACAGAAAGGAATAATCTTTGATACCGTGTTTTGTATCGTAATAAAGTTGTTGAAGTACATCTTTATTGTCCTGACTATACTGTAAATTCACAGAGAAATTGAACTTGATCTTCTGCATGGATCTGAACTGCATTCATGCACATATTTTTTTCAGTAAAAGTTACATCAAGTGTAACTCTCCTGCTTCCCTCCTGGGCTATCCCTGAGACAGCAAGCCCAACTCTCCTCTTCCTCCTCCTCTCAGCCTATTCAATGTGAAGATGATGAAGATGAAGACCTGTCTGATGATCCACTTCCACTCAATAAATAGTAAAAATATTTTCTCTTCATTATGATTTTCTTAATAACATTTTCTTCTCTCTAGCTTGCTTTAAGAATACAGTATGTATTATAACACACAAAATATGGGTTAATTGACTGTGTTACCAGCAAGGTTTCCAACCAACAGTAGGCTATTAGTAGTTAAGTTTTGGGGGAGTCAAAAGTTATACTGAGGTTTTCGACTGTGCCGGGGGTCGGCACCCTAAGCCCCAGGTGGTTCGAGGGTCAGCTGTGTGCTCTCGGAGTGCGCAGTGCCCGCACAGTCGCCTGTGCAGCCAGGAATCGGAATCGTGTGCTGGAAAAGAGATTAAGGAAGGAGACGTGTAAATGTGGAGACAACCGAGCGCTTCTTACCTTGTGAAGATAGGGCATGTAGTTTTCGTCCTTATTAAAGGAACCGTATTCATTCTCCACCTGCACTGCGATGACAGGGCCTCCCCGGCAGTACTGAGAGACAAGCAGAGGAGAGCTGAAGAGAGACACAGCTGGGGCCACAAGCCTCGAGTCACCGGGTGTCGGCTAGAGACACGCGGCTGGTGTGGCGTGCTCTGGTGCCAGGCTCCTCACGGTCTTCTGCTCTCTCTCCTGTCCGCCCTGGGGCCAAAGTCCCCTCAGGCACTTGGCTGCTGCGGGAGTCCTGCCTCCCTAGGACGTTGCAGACAAGCGGCTGTCGCAGCCTCCCCTTTATTTCTCATACTAATTGGCCACTTAAATTTAATCTCTCAAACCTACGAACTCACTCGCTTCCAGGCCCATCCTATCCACTTTCCCACCTGACGAATCAAAGAGACGCCCCTCCCCTCCAGCCCCCGTCCTAGCGTAATGCCACCGAGTGTCTCGTGTGCCGGGCCCACTGCCCTCCGCCACCTGCTCAGGAGCTCAGCTCTTGGCACGGTCCCTCTTTCGATGGTGCCTTCCACCTTTCCTTCCAGACTGACCGACTTCCATTGCCATGGCAACGTATTTGGGGCCTTCGCATCGGAGAGACACGGGGGGGAGGGCTCCAAAGTCCTCCTGCTCTCTCCTCTCTAGGAGCCCCACTTTCTGGAAGTTACCGGTCATCTATGCTGGCGTGCTCTGCTTTCTCACTTTTAACTCACCCCTCAAGCCACAGTAGTACAGCTTCCAGCCCCTCACACCGCCTAAACCATCAACGCTGACCTAGCTGTGCTGAAATTAAAGCACTCTTCAGAGCTTAATCCAATCTTCCAATGTCCTTCCGCACTCAAGTGTGTTTGCTTCTTCTTGGAGCCTCTCCACGAGGAAGGCGGAGCGAGCTGTCAAATGCAAAGGTCTGGGCTTTACTCTCCGACACGACACAGTCCCGTGGTTCTGCTGCCCGCAGAGCAATGCCGACCTCGGAGTGCGGCATTCGTGTTGGAGCAAAGCGATGCTGGCTCCCGAGTGGGCACAACGGAGAAGGAGCGCGACTGGCAGGTTTTCCTTTGCAGATCCACCTCCGCCTCTCTCCCAGCCCACACTCTCTGTCCAGGAGCGCTGAACTTCTTGCAGCGCTTCAAACTCCTCGTTCCGTCTCTCACCGTCTGTTGCTTCACCCATGCTGGGGCCTCATGAGCACTTCCCCTGCCTAGCTGATGCCTGCCCACTCTTCCGGTCACTGCTTAAAAGTTACTGTCTCTGGAAAACATTCCCTGAACCTCCATTCTTCAGCAAGAGCTTGCCCGCTAGGGGTCTCCTGCACCTCCTCCCTGGTAGGCATCATCGTCTTACTGCAGTGCTGTTTGTCTCCCATGTTGGACCGTAAGCTCCGCGGGGCAAGCCCGGCGCCTGGCCTTCTCAGGACAGGAAGCTCCGCCACTGCACAGTGCCTCAAACACTCGCTGATAACCGCAGAGTGCCCCGTGCTCAATAATGACTTACTGTATGGACGTAAATATTCTGAATCAATGAATTGAGAACAACTGTTTTCATTATTGAACGGTATCCTCTCTCCAACCTAAAGGGTGACATTTCTAAAAACCTCGTTGTAGGAGAATTCACAGTTGACTTTATTAAACAAACAGGATTAGAAGAATAAAGGACCCAGGTAAACTGGTAAATGCACTCTAAAAATTATTTTTACATAATTAAAACAATGAAGACAATCAATTAAATAAGACCTTAAAATACTAACAATTTATCACTAATGAGCCCTGTACATTTCACTTCCGTATAATTCCTTGCATCTTAAAAATTTTCTGGGATTTATCACCCTCATGATTCCAATGGGATGTTTATAAATTTGCTTTGCTTGTTGCATACATATGACTGCTAAGTGACATTTGTACTTGTGCTTGAATTTCTATCCAAAGATTCAATGTCCTTCTAGTTTTAAGGCTCACTCCTGCCACTGTGTCCCATCTACATTACAGAAATGCAACCAGAAACACATGGCTTCAGCCCTTGGTACAAAAGATGTATCTTGAGTCCACCTAGCAGACCCAGAGTTTAATCCTGAAGATGAGGTTCTCTTTGCCTCTGCAATGCCCATTTTTCTAAAGCTATATTGCAGGAATATTGTTGCTAAACTGTCCTTCATTTTCCTTTCTAATTCCCCGATTCTTCTCTTTATAATTATCCTAATAGGAATAACTCGCAGTTCACAAGTCAGGGTTAGTTATTCAGGGCTGGCTCTGTATGCCTGTCATATTTTCCCCCAAACAGAAGAGTCTAAAATAATAAGCTATTAGTCTACTACCAAATAATCTTGTTTTTTATCCCATCTCAAGCTACATTAAGAAATATGTTTTTAAACTAAGATCTATTTTTACTTAAATAATAACAGTGTGCATTCTCTTGTTTGGAAGAGAGAAATATAAATTAAAATTAAAAATATAGCTATATTTTTTAAATTAAACAAAAGAATATCACAATGATTAAACAACTGCTCTCTTGTAGACTTCAGGGTATAATGTTCATTTTTTTAAATCACAGACCTGCCTTTGTACTATAGGTTGACATTATGAAAATAAAGGAATTTCTTATGTAGTGCATGAGGTCTGGGAACTCCATGAAAAAGGAAATGCATGTCATCTGTGTTCTTCCCATTCCTGGGACTAAATCAAACTGGAATACAAGCAGTCCTGAGTACATTCACACAGATACAAAAATGACATGTAAGCCAAGTTATTTATTATAACAAACTTGGAAAACCCAAATGCCCATGACTAGGGCACTAATTAAATGAATTATGATAGATCTATACTATGGAATATTATGTAGCCATTAAAAAGAATGGCAGGTTTCAAAAAATGTATTTTCAGATGCCAAAAGAAAAATGCCCACTGGAAATTGTATATTTTTATTCAAAAAACGATATGTACACGTATATGTGTGTGTGTATAATTTGCTTCTATATGTGCAGAAAATCTCTGGAAAGATACACAAAAATCTGGTAAAAATTGGTTGTCTCCTAAAAAGGCAACTAAGTGGCTTTGGGAGAGGGTGGGAGGGGAGACTTTTATTTGACCATAAACTCTGTTTTACTTTCTGATCCTTTTTTTTCGCCAAGTTAAGAGTTGAAATAAGCAAGCAGTGAGCCTTGTGAATATCAAGTACATGTCACAGCCTTGACACCCATTCATGCAGTCCCTGTCTTGTGGGATGGGAGTCTTTCCAGAAGCCCTGGGGAAAAGGCACAAAGACAGGACAAGAAAAAGCTTCTGTCCTTCAGAGGAGGGTAGAGAATTCAGTTATGAGAAAGTCAGCTTCATTTCTCACAGAGACTGCATGGGGCCTATTGGGGGATCGAGCGGGAACAAACTTTCCCTAAAACGAACGTGAGCAAGAAGGAAAAGGAAATGTGGCTTTACCTGGAGAGGAATCACTCTGGGAATCAGATGATCAAAATACTTATCGACTGCTTCGATGAAGCCCTTGCTGGTTGTCCTCAGTTCCAGCCGGGGGTCTCGCAGCAGCCAGCTGGGGGCGAGAGAGGCAGGCTCGGCGTCTGCGACAGGGAGGCGGGAGGAGGAGGAGGTGGCCGGAGCCGGCGACCAGCCCTCCCCAGAGCTGCCTCCACTCAGTTGACGTGTGTCCGCAGGTCCCACGCCCTTGGTCCTGGAGCACTCAAGGCTCCGGAAAGATCCATGCCGTGCGAGCTTTTCAGACTCTCACACTCGTGAGGTTCAGGGAAGACACCCGTCTCCAGCTCCAAGGTATGTCACAGCCTGAACAGCGCCTTCAGCCCCGTCCGGCCAGACCGAGGGACCGAGCTGTCAAGGCTCTCACACCCATGTCTGAATGAGCTTTTGCTTTTACCATTTATTGAATCCTCTATTCTTTTTGAGTTTATCAAAAACATTTTTCTTGAGGACAGTATCTGTTCCTTAGGCACAGGGTCACATTCCCACTAAGACCTAAGACTTCAAGCGCAGGATTTGAGCCTGAAAGCCAGGAACACCTCCTGCCCCCGCACAGGTCGCTGGCGAGGCGCACGGCCAGGTCTCCCGCACAGGGAGCAATCGCTTCCCTGAAACTCCCACTTCGCCCAAGCTCAGGCTTGTTCTGCTTCCCAGCTGGATGGGAGAAGGAGCTCATCTTGGAGAAAAGCAAAGTCTTCACCTGACTCCGGGGTAAAAGTGCTCCTCGGGGGGTTAGAGCCACGGCCTGGCCAGGGAGGCCTGTCGGCAGGCAGGGATAGTGGGAGAGGATTCCTGGATTCTCAGCCTGAACCTCAGTAGTCTGGGCTGAGGGCCGGCAACACAGGGGAAGAAATGAGCAAAGAAAAGCGAGAGGAAGGGAGGGGAGCTGAGGGTCTCAGCAAGTGGAGACAGCGGCCTTCCCTCAACAAAATAAGAGAAAGAACAGAGGTGTCAGAACCTTCCCTTGCACACGCTAGAGCTTCCGTCTCCTTTCTTCCCAGAGCATGGGGAGAACAGGGGTGGCCACGGCCCCTTCTCTGTGGGGTAAGAAGAGTACGAACATCCCGTGGCTGCTTCTGTCCTCGTACTCGCTCTTGGCCACGGGCCCAAAGCACCAGGCCCAACGCCTCGAGTTCCTCATCTGTGAAATGGGACGACAGTGGTACCCACACCTCGTCACATTACTGAAGGCGTCACATGAGACAATGAAGGTAAAATGCATGGGGTAGTGCAAGACACACACACGGGCTCAATAAATAAAGGTTATTTTTTATAAATAAAGGTCATCATTATTAGACTGAAATTTCACTTTTTGTAAAGCAGAATACTTCACTACAACCCCAAGTGGACTTGCAGCCCCACATACCTGGGCAAGCCCCCCAGGTCGATCTCGCTGCAGATGTAGGGGCCCGGACGCAGGATCACCCACAGCCCGATCTCCGCGGCCATCAGGACGAAGGCCCTGGGGAGGTAAACGAGTCAGCACCTGCCATGACCGTCCAGGGCAGAGGCTGTCGGGGGAGCCCAGCTCCTCTCCTGGCCCCCTCTCTCAACCAGGCAGATGGCCTGGGTGAAGGCAAGGCTCCGCCCAGCCCAGCACAGCAGGGAATCCCACACCAGGCCTGGGGCCAGAGCTGCTCCCAGCCTCAGACCATCCGCACAGGCCCATGGGGGGCCTGAGGAGGAAGGCATCAGACAGCGCACAGCCGGCTTAACAGTGAACCTGACCCCAACGGCCCTGCTGCCCTAGAGAGGCAGCCCCTGTCCCAGCCCAGGTGCTGGACCCTCCTGCAGAATCGGGCAGTACCCAGAGTCTTCAGCCCCACCCTGGGCTGCCATGGAGAATGTGGCCCAGAGGCTGCAGGCCCAACCCCACAGGGTGACAGGTCACGGCTGGGGAGCATCCGGGTCCTGGGTACAGGGCCTTTCACAGGGTCCTGAGAACAAGGCTCCAGACGCAGGTCCCTGTCTGGTTCTCTATAGTTCCTAATCCACCCCTAGTAGCCAACTCTCTGCCCCCACCCTGGGCCAGGTCACAGAGGCAGCAACTCCACGTACTCCAGGTCCAGGTTCCCGGAGAAGTCAAATCTGCCTCTCTCTGGCTCGTGCAGGTTCCATGGAACGTAGCTGGAAGTGGGAAGAGGGAAGTGTGATAAGCATCTTCTTATTTCTTTCTTCCAAATTGCTAGGTCAACCCCAAACCCAAGCCCAAACCTGGGGTAGCTCTATTTTGGAATGAGTTGGACTTTCCAGTGGAAATCAAACCTCTGTTATGCTAATGATGACTATCTTCAATAGTTCCTTGCTCTATTACCCAATTGTGGTCCAAACTACCAACCTTCCTATGCTTCTAGATTTCTTGTATTTATATATAAATTCTCCCATTCACCGCCTTCTTTTTTGTAACACTCATTAAAAATATAAAGAAAAGGAAAAAGAATAAAAATAAAAATGTCTACATCTGTCCAATAAATTATTGCTATGAATTAATCAACATAAGAATAGACGAGGCGTTTCTATGAAGACACTGGTGACACAGAAGAGGAGGGCACTACCTTTAGCAGGTAGCAAGAAGGGCCCCTGCCAGGGCCTCCCCCACAGGGTATGAGTCTGGAAAGTCAAAAAGATGTGTAAAATTTTTATTAGATGCTATTCTTATGAAGTGACTATCTTTTTTGTGTGTCACTGACAAGGTTTTTAAGTGTTATGCCCTTAACATCATGTTTTTATTGTGCTTTTTATTATACAATTTTATGCAGTGCAGAGATTTTTGACAATATATGTATTTCATTATAGCAGAAGGCATTGCATTTTAAGATCTTTTGTTGTGGGGAGGAATGAATAATTGTTTTGCTGAAACCTAAATATGCACAGCAAAGTTTGTTGCTATACATTGAGAGAATAGAACAACAAAAATTTGCTAAATGTTACTTACAAGTAACTTTAAGGAAAATGGCTGGAAAAAGTTGGGAAAAAAGAAGGGAAAAGATTAGATGACTCAAAATGATTCTAGCAATATTAATAACAGGCAAATGGATTTTAAAGCAAAACTCACAAATAGGTAATAGGAGTGGCATCAAGTAAAAATGAAAGCAATGATCCATCGAGAAGATATACTAACCATGACCTCCCATGCTCATAACGGTGTAACTTCAGGAGAAGCTGACTGAGTTAGAAAGGAAAGGGATAAACCAATTTCACTGTCATAGTGAGAGGACTGAAAATACTTCTCTAAGAAACAAAGATAATAAGCAGTGAAAAAAAAAAACTTGTAAGGATATGAATTTGAACGGCATAATTAAAAGGCTGGATCTAATAAATACTTAGAGAACCCAGCAGCCAACAGATGCAGCATTTATATTCTTTTTAAAAATGCATGGAACACTTGTAAAATACTAATATGTACTACGTCACGAAATAAATCTCAATAAATTCCAAAAATCTGTATCGTGTAGTCCATGATCCCAAGACAAATGAAACTAAATTAGAAAATGACAGTTAAAAGTAGCAAAAATTAATTTAAATAAATAAGAAAGCATATTCCCAAATAGCTTATGGGTCAAAGAGGAAACTACAACAAAAATTAGTAAATATTTGAAACTAAATGACATTTAAAGCAGTATATAGCAAAAGCTGTGGGATATACAACCAAAGCAATATTTATAGGAACAGTCATATCTCTGAATGAATATATCAGGAAACACAGAAGATTGGAAAGAAAGCAAGCTAAATATTCAACTCAGGAAACAAGAAGAAGAAAAGGGAAGAGGAAGAAGATGAAGATGAGAAGGTACTAAATTAAAGTAGAAGAAAGGAAATTATACATAACTCAGAAATTTTGAAATATAAACCAAAAGATAGAGATTATTAACAAAGCTACAATTTAGTTATTTGAAAAGACTTAAAAAATAGATAAGATTAAGAAAAAAGAAAAAATGGCCCAAGTATACAATACAATACATAACTTTCAAGTGTATATGAATCCCAGTTGTTTTGAGCTTCAAGATCTTTCTGGAATAGGTCTGTTAGGAAGGGAACTCCACTGTTCCTAATTCAAATGATTTTGGCTTGGGGCATGATTTTATTTGACTGGAGCCTTTGTTCCATGTGTGACATCATCATGTCCATGCCCATGTCTGCGTGGCCACGCCTGGAGGAGGTCACACCAGGAAGGGAATTAGCGTAGTGTGGATGTGGGCTCTGCAGCCACGCTGCCTGCATGCATTGCAGCCAGACGTCCCACGTCCTCCCGAGCAAGCGATTACCCCTGTGTGCTCAGTTTCTCCCCTGCACGGTGGGAATTACACTATCCATCTCGCAGGACAGCCGTGAGGATTAAGGGATTTGTGAAAAGGCTTAGAAGGTGCCTACACTTTGAAAGCACATCCTAAATACACATTACCTTGTGTACATAATCACGTTAAATTCATGCTCGTTTTTATTTCCATTCTTCTGATAGACTAAACTGGGTTTGTATTTCTTTTTGCCACCATTATTGAGTACATGTGTGTGCCAGGTATTGTGACAGGCATTTTTCATATAAATAAGATAAAGGTTTTATTTCCTTTAATCAACACAACCTTATGAGGCTATTTTTTTAAAGAGACAGGGTCTCGTGATGTTGCTCAGGCTGATCTCAAACTCCTAGGCCCAAGAGATTCTCCTGCTTTAGCCTCTCGAGTACAGGGACTACAGGCGTGTGCCATCGTGCCCGGCTTGAGGCAATTCTTATTCCGCCCACTTACAGATGAGGACCCCAGGGCCTGGGTGTGATGGTTAGAGGCAAAGCCGGGACTGGAGGCCAGATCTACCTGACACTAAATCCCTATGATCTTACTCATTTACCCACAGTGTTCACTTTCTTTATGCCATTAAACTTCACTTTAGTGATACTGGTATTTCATTACATGTTCATTTTTTGATACTGCTATTATCCCTCTACATGTTCACCCCCATATACACAAATAAGAATTGTTTTAAAACACGTGTGCCTCTGTAAGTATGCATTTATCAGTAAGCACGCCTTGGGTTTATGCCATTGAACTGCGTGCCCTTAAGGGCTGCCAGTGCTCCCCATTGGACAGAGAGACCCTGAGGAAATCGCCCTTTATATTTCTCCACTAACGTCTCTCCAAGGCTTTGATTGCAGAGAAAACTAAGTATGAGGCATAAGTGACAGCTGGACACTTAAGCATAAAAGGCTTGTGCTAGAAACAACTATTTAGAAGTAAGTCCTCACACTGGGCCCCCAAACCAGAGCTCAGTTCTGAGCCAGGATGCCCATGGTAGGAGCCCCTGTAGGGTACCAAGGTCATGGAGGGTGAGGAACCAGCACTCACGTGGTGACAGTGTTGAAGCCACAGGCCTTCAGCTTCAGCAAGCGGTCCCTCCAGTACTCCCTGGGCACCCGGAAATAGTGGATGGAGCCCCCGAAGATCAGGAACTTGTGCCCCTCCAGGGTGAAGTGTGGCTTGCCCCCACCTGTGCTTTTAGTTTGAAGTCCCACAGATCTGTTCTTCAGCTCCAGAGGGGTCAAATGAGACCAGTTAAACCTGGAGGGAGAGGGAGAGAGGAAGAAAGAGAGAGAGAGAGGAGAGACAGCTGAAACCTTAGCAGAAAAAGAAGTTCTTGTTAGCAGGACATGTTCTGTGCACACTTGCAATATTATTTTCCCCAAGAAAAAAGAGAAGCTCCTCCCTTCCCCACTCCAGCAAACCTGGACTGGAGCAGATGTGATCTTCCAGCTATAAGGTCCTCTTTATGTTTAAGCCGAGGAGCAAAACCAGGTAAGATAAATGGCAAGAAAAAGATGCCGACGATTCTCTTCCAGGAGAGACACTGGCTGAAAGGAGAAAGGAGGGGCAGCGAGAAGGGGAAGGCATTGACCTCAGCAGGCCACAGGGACCATGCATGTCTTCCAGAGGCCAGAGCCACAGAGGAGCCCATGTCACAGGTGGGTCTTCTCCTAGGCCAGCCTAAGGCCACCACGAGGGCTGTCCTGCAGTCCTCCTCAGTCAGAACTGGAGGCTGGGGACAGACAGGAGCGGGACAGGGCTGAGCACCAGGGGAAGGGGTCCCCAGAAAGGAGAAGAAGGAGAAGAGGCTCAGCGACGGGGGGAGCACTGCAGCCACCAGGCTCGGAAGGACGCAGCGTCCATCGGGAGCGCCTCGTCTGCATCCGCAACCCTGATTTCGTCCGTCTGGTTCAATGGACAGACCCTCAGCAGGGTGGGGGAAAAGAAGCCATCTGCAGGAGAAAGAGCTTGGGGGAGAGAAGCCTTATTGATGAGGAGAGTCTCAGCAGATCTGAGGGCCCAGGAGGGTGTCCCAATCATGTAATGTCCCCAGGGCCTGGGGACAATAAATACCTGTCCATGACTGGCTGACCAATAGAACTCAGGGGAAAGCCTAGGGTGCTCCCAGGTACACCTAGGGCGCGCCCGGGGCCACGGGGAGCCTAGGAGGGGCGTGAGGACCCCCGCGCGCCTGGAAAGCGGGTGTCACCTGAGGAAGGGCGCGGGGCCCATCTTGGCGAGGCCGAGGAGCCCAGGTCCCGCGCTGCTCACGCCCCTCTCCGCAGCCGCCCACGCAGCGCTCTGGCAGGGACTCCGCGGGGCCTGGCTCACGTCCGCGCTCCGGGGTCCGGGAGCCTGTCACCCTGCCAGCCGCTGCCGGCAGCCACCGCGGCCCGGGGCCAGGTCGGGAGCCCCCGTGCAGAGCCAAAGAGACGCCGTCGGGCTCTGGGTGGAGGGACCGCAGAGCTCCGCACCCGCCCCGGGGCGGCCGACCGCCAGGCTGGGCGCAGATGCTTTTCAGCCCTTGGAAGCAAAGCGGAAGGATCGCTGGGTTATCGCCATGACCTTGGGTTTCCTAAACCATGTGGCAGCAGCCAGCTGGCACCGAAAGGCGAGCATGAGTGGGAGGAAGGGAGGAGGCGAACTTGGCCGCCCGGTACCGCTGGTTGAGCGACTTCATCGCGGGCCCGCGTGGGTCCAGACGGGGCTTCAAAAGAAACACGCCCAGTTAAATACGATGTGTAAACGCTAAAATAAAGATTCCACAGGGTGCGATGGAAGTCCAGGCGAGGCACACGGGGTACCCGGAGAATTAGAGTTTTCCCAAACCGTCTTGGTAAATGAGTGAGAGTTGTCAGAGCGAAGAAAAGTGGGAAGGCTGCCCCCATCAGTGGGCGTAGCAGCGAGTGTCCACACAGCAGGTGCAGGAACCGCAGTCTGGAATTCTTCCGTCATAACGTAGCGGGAGACCAGCAGGGGGCAGGTCCGGGCTACCAAGCAGCTCAGCCTCTTTCTAGAGAACAATGGGGGGAAGTATTAAGATTTCAAGCAGAAACTCAGACTTTAGTTGTATGGAGATTACTTGTCTGCAAGATAGAAGCTAGATGGGAAACAGACAAGTCATCCCAGCGGACCTGGTGACCCGGGGATGAAGGCTTGAGTTGTTCTCACGGTGGTGACACTGAGCAAGAGGAGGAGACGGATTCAGGAAGATGTATGTAGTAAACTGGCAGCTCCTGATCATTGACTGCATGAGGTGAGTGACTCAGAGAGAGGAGTCTGGGACGACCACCACATTCCAGGCTTAAGTCACTTGGTGTTGTCATTTATTGAGATCAGGAACACAGGAAGTGATTAGAGGTTTCGATAGAGAAGAGTGAAGAAGTCAATTCCAGAAGTGCTAGATTTGAAGTCCCTGTGAAGAGACTTTGAAGAGAGAAATCTTCTGATATCCCTTTGAAGCCTCTGCATCTCCTCTCCCATTTGAAAGAATCAAGTTGACATCAAGTTGAAATCAGAAATATATAATAGTTCTCAGAGAATATTGTGGGGTTTTTTCCTCTCGTCTCATTCATTACAGGTATATTTTCCTCTTTGAAACCTCAGCTCCCTGAAAATTTTGTAGATTTTCCATCTCTTCCTCATTCTTAGGTTGTAAGCAATGGACTATTATGACTTTTTACAGCCTGGTTTTACAGTCACATAACTTTATTCTTTTTTGTCAAGATTAAACTATTCTGGGGCTGATATGCCTTTCCATAGAAAATTTAGAATAAGTTTATTTCTACAAGCTATGCTGGAATTTTGATAGGAATTGCATTAGACCTATGATCGAACTGAGGAGAACTGGCATCCTAACTGTGTTGAGTCTTCCAACCCATGAACATGGTATGTCTCTCCATTTAGTTAGGTCTTCTTTCACTTTTTTCATCAGAATTTTGTGATTTTTCAACATGCAGATCCCATGCATGTTTTGTTAGGTTTATAGTTTAGTATTTCATTTTCTTTTGCACAATTTTAAATGGTATTATATTTTAGTTTTGACATGTTTGCTATTAGCGTACAGAAACATGATTATGTTTCTCATGTTGATCTTGTACCCTGTTACTGTGGAAAACTCACCTGTTAATCCTAAGAGATTGTAGATTTCTTGGTGTTTTCTACATGGACAATCATGTCATCTGCAAATATGAACAGTTTTATTTCCACCTTTCCAATCTGTATAGCTGTTTATTTCTTTTTCATGTCTTATTACAATGGCTAAAATGTCTGTGGCGAGAGTAGCAAAAACTAACATCCTTACCTTGTTCCCAGTGTCAGGTGGAAAACATTCAGTTTTTCACCATTTAGTATGATGTTAGCTATAGGTTTTGTGTACATACTTTCTATGAAGTTGAAATAGTTCCATTCTATTCCTAATTTTCTGATAGTTTTTATTATGAATGGGTGTTGGATTTTGACAAGTATTTGAATGATCTTTTTCCTTATTTTCTGTAACATGACTATCCTGGTTTTATTCCTGAAAGATACTTTCACCTGATATACAATTTTCAGTTGGCAGTTCTTTTCTTTAAGCACTGGAAAAACAATGTGCCTCTTCCTCCTAGTCTTCATAGGGTTATATTCCATGTCTCATAATTGGCTTTAATGCCAAGTGGGGTTCCCCTAAAGGTAATGCATCATTTCCCTCTGGCTGCTTTCAAGATTTTTTCTTTATTTCTTGTTTTCAATTTAAATATGATGTGTCTTAGTGTGTATTTTTTGAGTTTATCCTGTTTGGGTTTAATTTCTTGGACTTAAGGTTTTGGCATTTTGTCAAATTTGGGGATTTTTAATCCAATTTTTTAAACTGGAATATAATTCACAACCATAAAAATTTTCCATTTTAAAGTATACAATTCAGTGGCTTTGGGTCTATTCTCAAGGTTGTGCAACCATTGTCATTAGGTCCAGGGCTGTAAATTAGTACAACTTCTATGGAATACAGTATGGAGATTCTTCAAAGGAATAAATGGAGACCCACCATTCAATCAAGTGATCCTACTTCTGGGTATCTACCCAAAGGAAATGAAGTCATTCTATCAAAAAGACACCTGCCTGCAAATGTTTATCACAGCAAAATTCACAATTACAAAGATGTGGAATCAATCTAAGGAACTATCAATTCATGAGTGCACAAAGAAAATGTGGTGTGTGTGTGTGCATTCCACCTAAGAACTGGAACAAGACAAGAGTGCCCACTGTCACCACTTCTATTCAACATAGTACTGGAAGTCCTAGCCAGAGCAATCAGGCAGGAGAAAGAAAGAAAAGGCATTCAAATCAGGAAAGAAGAGGTCAGGATGTACACACACACAGACACACACACACACACACACACACACACACGTACACACCATGGAGTACTACTCAGCCATAAAATGGAATGAAATAATGTCATTTGCAGCAACTTGGATGGAACTGGAGACCATTATCCTAAGTGAAGTATCTTGGGAATGGAAAACTAAACACCATATGTTCTCACTAATAAGTGGGAGCTAAACAGTGGGTACACATGGGCACAAAGTGATATAAAGGACATGAAAAACCAAGAAAGAGGAAGTGTTGGAGGGGGGATGTGGGAACTTATGTATGGATACAATGAACACTATTTTGGTAATGGGCTCACCAAAAGCCCCGAGCAATTTATAAAGTAGTTTATATATATATACTTGCAAAAAAAGGAAAGCCATGCAGTGATACAGAAATTGTAAAAGAATGCATTGTCGAAGTTATAGGATGCTTAGACCCTAATAATGTTTCAAAGTACAAATAACTAGCTCTTTCAAGGAGAACCATAACCCATCAGCAGCATGAATTAGCCTTCAACTTAAAGAACAACTTCATGCAATACTTCAAAAGGAAAATATATATTATTCAATCCCTTTGGATGAATCAATAAATACTACTGACTCGGTGCAGGTTTTATACTTGATTTGGGTCATAACAGAAGATTTTCTTTGCTATGAAGAGTTACTCTCTTTGGGTTCTCTTGTGAACAGAACCTGGGGAACAGATATCTTCAACAACTTTCAAGATGAATGTTGTGATGTTGGACTGAATTTGGCAAATTTAGTGGGTGTATGTACAGATGGTGCACCTTCTGTGACCAGAAAACATCAAGGATTTATTGCACAGACAAAAAAAAGTATTAACAAATCCAGATGCTCTTATTTCTTTTTACTGTATCCTGCATTAGCAAGATCCCTGTGTTAAAGCTCCTATTTTAAGTGACACTTTGCAACAAGTTATAAGTATTGTTAACCATATTCATGCAAATGCAACACGGCATTGTCAGTTTCATAAGATGCTAAAGTTGAACAATGAGGTATTCAGTGTGGATTTGTCATATCATTCTAAAGTGTGTTGTTGGCTATAGCAGGGACAGGTGTTAGCCAAAATTTTATCTCTGCAAGAACTATAGTTAAATTTTATGAAGAACAGAACCAACAATGTGAGTTGTGGAAAGAAAATTTCTACATGAATGCTGCATTTCTGTGTGATATCATGTCAAATCAAAACAAATATTTCTTTGAAAGATAAAACTAAGTCTATATATGTTACAAAAAATCCAAGCATTTTAAGAAATGCTATCTTTTTTCAAAACACTTCTTCAAAAGGAAGTTTTGGATGAACATTTCCCTCAGCAAAGGTCACTGATGAGCAGGGTGATATATGCAAATCATTTGAAGAATTGCCAGCTGTTACAGACCTATTAATTGGAGAATACAATGAAAGGTTCACTGACTTTAAGAATCACGACATTATACTCAAATTAGCATTTCAGCTTCACCTAGTTGATATCACCAGGGCACCTAAAGAACTACAGATGAAATTGATTGAGCTCTCAGTAGATAACATTTTAAAGTCATTGTTTGATGCTAAGAAAGATCCAGTTGAAATATGGAAAAATGCAGTAGAATGAATAGCTATACCTTTGGCAACATGCCCAAAAAATGCTTTCTTGCTTTTCAAGCACTTATTACTGCAAATCTATATTCTCCTACCTAACCCAAATCAAGACGCCCTTAAGGTCACAAATGACTGATACCCATCTAGGGGATCAATGGAGACTGCAGACCTCCACGCGCTGCAACCAAATATGCAAATGCTTTCCAACTAAAAGCAGACACAACAAAGTCATTAAAAGGTTAGTTAACTTTAAAATTAACAAATAGTTTTAATTTTTTGAAATTATTAAGTAC
>NW_012145967.1:4782286-4795821 GCF_000956105.1 Propithecus coquereli | reverse complement strand
TATGGAAACAAATTATGTATCAGGAATCATGATTTTCTATGGAGTCTGATGCAGGAATTTTAACATAGGTGGAATAATCAGAGACCGAGTTGTTGGTTCATTTTAAGAAGGACTGATCCTGTGTCCTTTTGCCATCTTTGGCTCCCATCTGCTGATGGGGTATTTGAGAACCTCTGCAAATGAGCCCTGAAAAGAGTTTGAAAGTTCCCCAGATTTTCACGTCCATTAAACCTGCAGAAATTTTGAAAACATGCAAGGTAAAGTAAAATCTTTGATCAGACAAAGCTGTCGGTTTATGTCTTGAGGTCGAAGGAGTAAGTCTCCAACATACAACATCCCAAATACAAGAAGAGCAGCCACTGGAGCTGAAAGCCCAGATCCTGATACACTTCGTTAAAAAAAAAAAAAAACCAATATTATCCCCTTCAGTTGCCATCCAAATAACTGATGATGCGGCAAAGAGTTAACCTCGCAAAGCAGGCAGAGAATGTGAAAGGGCTTCCAGAACTGACTGTGCAAACTTTCCATGCCAGCACTTTGATGTTTCGGGCACAATTCCTGCTCCTAAATTGCTCTATTGCAAGAAGAGCAGCTTCCAGAAAAAGAGAGCAAGATATTCTGTTGCCTTAGTGAATGACCCTACAGGAATTAGTGTACGAGCCAAAAAAGACGATTTTTTATTTTCTATTAGGTTGAACTTCTTAAGGGAATGGACATGGCAATTGTATAATAAGAAACCTCAGGAAATCAAAAATTCTGGGTTAAAATTCGATATTTTCAGTGAAAAGTTAAAGGGAAAGATGATCAATTGTTAATATTCCAGTGATCAGAGAACTGTGAACAAAGAGCCAGTTGAGGCAGAAGTGATTTAAGATTAAAGTATGCAAAATCTGTTGTCTAATTATGTCTTCTTAGGTGGATGAAACCTAGAAAGATTTATTATTAAATAAAATGCAGCCACTTTAATTGTAAGCTATCCTTGTTATAGAAAATTACTTGTTTAATTAAATCGTGAGATGTTTATTATAGAAAATAGAAAATGCTCCTCTGAGCTATAAAATGGACTCAGTCATCTCCCAGTAATTCCTTTAACCCATGATGAAATATATTTGACAGACTGAGACAGATGAAGGGATAGGTACATGACAAATTCCTTCCTGTTACTCAGAAATTTTCTGATCCCTAGTTTTAAATTTTCTCCTTATAGACATTCAGACTTTAAGTAAATTAATAATTGCCTCCAACAGATTCGGATACAACCGAAATGGATAGGTGGCATATCACGCAGGGCAGCTTCCAGCCAAGGGAAATGAAGCAGACAGCTCCTGCGCTGTCCCTCAGCATGACAACACTCAGAGGCAAGAATCTCTAAATGAGGTGCTCGGTGGCAGGCAGCCCAGCTCAGCCACCTAGCTCTGCTTGGGTATCACTCAAAAGTGTCTTTTTTTTTTTTTTTTTTTTTTTTTTTGGTATTCAGTCTGCTAGATGCATTCATTAATTAAGGAAATGGAAAATCATGCAAAACTCTAGGTGACAACCTAAGGTTAAAATATGTTATCAAGAGTGTTTTCCCTTCTGAATTGAAGTTAATCAGTGTGATCAGGTTGAGGTGGAAAGATTTCTTTCTGTGCAAGCGCAGGTGTGATGACGGAAAAATGCCAACCCTTGAACCAGGGTAAGAGAGAAGGGAGAATTACTGTCTCCCTGTGGGGCATCCATTATGCAGACTACTGTCCTTGCAGATAACCTGATCCACTGAGCTAAGAGTTGGATGGAGATTGTCTGTAAGAATATTAAAAGGTTTGTCCCAAAGTGATTTGTCGTCATTGGGTTTTTTCCTCTGTTACTAATAGCTAACATTTACTGAGCACTCGTGTGCCGGGCACTGTTCTAAGTGTTAGCATTTATTATCTCTTAACTTTTAATAGCCTCGTAAAGCAGGTACCATCATTATGCCTCCTTTATCAATAAGGAAGTTAGGACACAGAGGGTTTCAGTGACTTGTGTACTGCCACACAGCAGGTTGGTGAGGGAGCTGGGATTGAATGTCCTGTGATAGAAGGTTCAGTCTCATTGCACAGGTGCTCAGGACTTAATACGGCTTGGCTGGACTCTGCTCAGCAGGTATCCGTGGACCTGCACTGGCAGTCACGTGCAAAGTACTGCTCTTATGCAAACCAAGTGAGATGACCCAGGGGAAAGTGATTAAGGAAAAGCATGCAAATGCATTTAAAATGAAAGTATAACCATGTGACTAGCAAAAGGGAAAGTAAAATGCTTCTAAACCAGCAGGTCTATAAAATAAATTCTGTTGACGTGGAAAACTGTATTAGGTGATTAGAAGGTTTGAAAATTCTCCTGTTTTTCTTATTATTAAAGCAATCCGGCTTTTCTTTCCTCAGTCTAGTCAGACTAAAGTAGAATAATTTCAAGAGTTGATAAGTGCAGCAATTTTTAAACATCCAATTCAAGTCTTAGGTGGTTGGTTACTGAAAGGCTTCTCGTGATGCACAAACCCCTGTGCACGTCTGTCTTTTATCTGTCACTCTGTATTGGAGTGGTGTGTTTTCCACCCTCCTAGATCACTGAGCCCCTCAAAGGGTAAGGATTGTCTTCCAGTCATCCATGTGTCCTCAGGACCTAGTATGGTTCCCAGCATACAGGAGATGTTCTTTAATAAAAGTTTGTTGACCAGCATTTTAGTTTTTGTCTTTTCACGTGTATTATTTTCATGTGTATTGTTTCATGTGTGTTATTTTGATATATTTAACTGAACAATGCCAGAAAATTGCTCAAAGCTTTCTGACCTTCTGCCACAGGCAACAAATCCTTGCCCGGCTGTTGATTACATTTGGGAAATTTCTCTGAAAACAAAATTGAGGGTGTTCATGAGAAATATAATAATGCTGCAGTTCTGCCAAGTGTCCTTAAGTGGGTGGAAAAAACCACAAGGCGAACATGAATTCAGAGAGCCCTCACTCCTGTGTAAGACTGTGGAAGGACCACTCCGCATAGGAGTCCCAAGAGGCAGCCCCACTGCAGGACATGCTGAGCCTCAACCCTCCTCCTCCTCCCTCACAGCCACCTTTTCTTGCCCCAGGTCAAGTTCAAGATCAGTTTACTACACACTTTGACTAGCATCATCACTTCCTGATTGGGTGTCTTATCAATCTATCATCCATAGATATGAATGATATCTATCATTCATGCCTCTCCCTATCATTCTTCAAATTCTCTTTCAAATGTTTTACTCTCAACATATCTCCTAATGCAAAAAAAAAAAAAATTATGTATTTTGCTTATCGAATAAAATTCAAACTTCTTAGCCTGGCATGTATAGCCTTCTAAATTCACACTCAACTTACCTTCCCAACCTGATTTAGTTTTCTTCCCCATGCTCACCCAGACCACCATAAGCTGAAAAATAAGTAGCCCTCCACCCGCAACACGCTCTGGGCCTCTCCTCCCACCCTCACCTGGTTGGGGTTTATCTTCCTCTTTCACTTCAGACATCGCACCTATTTGTAAAGACTTAACTCAAATCTATACCTCCTTCTGAATCCTTTCTTTTCAAATTCTTCCAGCCTGAAATATTTTCTCCCTCTAACGTGAATATATCACAATCTAACATTGTAGCTATAACTCCCCCCGTGAGCCTTTTGGAGGCAGATACTATGTTTCAAACCAGCCTTTTATCCTGCCCCGGTCCAGAATCTGAGTTCCTCAAATGCAGAATTCATTTAACAAATAAAACTTGCTATAATTAAAAAGTAAATTTTGATATCCATATGTTGCTTTCTGGTAATAATAAAAAGAAGCTCATTTTTTATGAGTGAAATTATTCAGAAAGAGGTTTCTCCTTGTCTTTCCCAAGAATCTGTCAAATGTTTAATTGAATCTAAATGCCAAACAAAACAAGCAATTACAAAGGTTGAATTAACCAAATGAAATAAGGGAGGCTTCCCTTGTTTAAATGGTGGGGTAAAGATTGTGGTTTCCCCCTCACCTCTTAAAAATCACCAAATCAATAAGGAAATGAGAGAGAAAAATGCAAACCTGCATGTTCTTTGAAACCAAAAGGATCAATGACTCCACATCATGGTACAAGAAGCAGGGCATGCAAAACAGTGAAGTATCACACTGGAGCGCAAGACAGGCCAAGCAAGGTACCACGGCTGCAGGAGAGGCAGCTTGCCATACCTTCTCACTGTCACCCAGAGCAGCACAGAAAATGAGGATTAATGTTGGTGAATGTCTTTAACAAATATTTTTAATTTGAGGGGTCTGTGGGTGTGAGAACTTCTGAATATAACCCCGATAATGGATCCAAAACTCCAAAAGCTGGCTGTATTAAGCGTGCCTTTTTGTTCTGATGCTTTGGTATCTGGGGCCTTACTGAGCATGGGAGACTGGCCCTCCCAGGGCTAGCCAGTTCCTAGAGATTAAATGGCTGCCCCGTGAGCGTTTTTCATATTCATGCCAACCAATACGGAGCCCACCTACCACCCCCACCTCCTCTATGAGGATCTCACCCTCAGGCCACTATTCCTCTGCCCTGATCGCTCCAGGGCTGGGTACCAAACAACCTGGGAAAGCCTCTGCATGCCAGAGCCCACAAAATTATTCAAACTAGCCAATGCCAAACCTGTTTACCCTGCCGTGCTCGTTCCTTCCCACGGAAACCACAGTAAAGGTTCTCGCCCACATTTTCCTCCAGCTCCCTCTGCCCTGGGGCTCCCCGTGTGGCCCTGCATGGCATGGAATGTCCCTTCCTCTTGGGAACTGAGAGGAACAAACTGTCCTTTCGATGGCAGTCACCTCCTGATCTGTTGGCCTCACCATACCTGGATAATAATAAAACCTACGTTTTAAGACACTGGCATGCTGCACAGATGAATTAGCCTCTAATTTACTATTTTGCAATATTCCACATTATTTTACTTGTTTGTTTATTGTCTGTTTCTCCTTCATTATTAATGTAAGTTCCAAGACAGCAGGAATTCACACGCTCACACGCACACACACACGCGCGCGCACACGCACACACAGTCCCTGGTACTATGCTAGAGTAGTTGCTCAATAAATATTTGTTGAGTGAGTACATAAAAATAATAATATAATAATAACTAACATTACTGAGTGATTATTCTGCACCAAGCACTGTCCCAAATGCCTTGTGTGAATTAACTCATTTAAACAGAATAACTCTATGGGACAGGAGCTGATATTATCCTAATTTATAGATGAAGAAACTGAGGCACATAGCTGTTAAGTAACTTACACAAATCTCACAACCAGTCAGTGACAGATCAGGGATTTGCAGCTAGGACATCTGGCCTGGCAGCCTGTGCTCTTACAACAGTGAGCGGCAGCGCCCACTGTTGTAAGAGCTCTGGCAAGGGCTCAACCCGATGGAAAAGAACAACCAGGCCAAGGTTTTGCTACTTAAAATAGGATTTGCTGGGAGGGGAGGTTTCCTAAAAAGATAAAGAGAGAAAAATCAATCTCTAAGAAACAAGTACCTACCTCACTGTCGTTCTTTATATAGGAAAAGCCCCGAGAGCGAGAGTGCTGGATTTTGACAAATGTCTTCCTTTTTTTCCTGATGAGTGATCCATCCAACTGCCTGATGGCACGGCAACCAGGAAAAGCCGGGAAAGCCCTTCTGTTCCACGTGAACGGATGTCAGTCACTAAAATACCGACTCGGACATCCCATGGGAAGTTCCCCTGCACACATTTCTCTCCCCGATTCTTTCACACTTCAGTACCCATGCCACGGATTGCCCAGTTTCTCTGAAGTTCTTCCTTTACTCTTCCCTTCTCGCCCTCCAATACAAAGCCCCAGCTGGCATCCTCTGACATGCCCCTCTTGACCCCCCCCTCCTGGCTCACACCCTCGTATAATCCCTTCCTCTGGAATGTGGACTGGGCCTAATGACTTGCTTTTGATGAACAGAACACAGTAGAAATGAAGAGATGTCACATCTAAGACAAGGCTACACAAGACATTGGCTTCCATTTCATTGGTATTCTCTGGCTCTTCTCATGCTTTCTCTGCTGGAGAGGGCTACCTGGCAAGGACTGAGGGTGGCCTCGGACCAACATCTGGGAAGGAACTGAGTCCACCACAAACCACCGAGTGAACTCATAGGTGGATCCTTCCCCAGGTGAACACTGAGATAAGACATGACCTTGACATCTTCATTATAGCCTCTTGAGAGGCCCTGGCTCAAAGGACCCAGCAAAGCTGTGTCCAGATTCTTGACTCACAGAAACTGTAAGATAATAAATGTGTGTTATTTTATGTCATTAAATTTGGGGGCAAGGCCAGGCGCGGTGGCTCACGCCTGTAATCCTAGCTCTCTGGGAGGCCGAGGCGGGCGGATTGTTTGAGCTCAGTAGTTCGAAACCAGCCTGAGCAAGAGGGAGACCCCGTCTCTACTAAAATTAGAAGGAAATTAATTGGACAACTAAAAATATATAGGAAAAAAAAATTATCCGGGCATGGTGGTGCATGCCTGCAGTCCCAGCTACTCGGGAGGCTGAGGCAGAAGGATTGCTTGAGCGCAGGAGTTTGAGGTTGCTGTGAGCTAGGATGATGCCACAGCACTCTAGCCCGGGCAACACAGTGAGACTCTGTCTCCAAAAAAAAAAAACTGGGGGGCAATTTGTTACACAGCAAAGGCTAACATCAGTAAACTGTGTCAATTCTAACTTCCAAATAAATTTTCAATCTGTCTAGTTCTTCCACCATCTTCCTGTCCATCCTCTGCAATGACCCCAACTCTTCTCTCCTTTCCCACTCTTTCCCCCATCATTCCTCCACAGAGGAGCAGGAGTGGTTGTCTTAAAGCAGAGACCAAATCATGTAAGTCCCCAGTGAGTGATTGCCCACACCACTGAAAAGAAAATCAAAGTGTCTTCCTGTGGCACATAAGATTGGGCCATCTAGGAGACGCTGCAGAGGTGGGTGCCACTCCCCAGCCACTGTGGCCTCTGTTCACTTCCTGAAGCTACCCACGTCCCTCCTGTCCCAGAGGCACCGTACGTGCTGCTTCTAGTGTTGAAATGATGCATCCCCTCCTTGTACAGCTGACTCCTTTCATCCCTTAAGTAACACATTCAATGTCACTTCCTCAGGGTGGCCTTCTCTGACTAAGCTACATCTAAATAGGACCGTGACCCATTTCATTACAGTCCTCCCTCGGTATCCATGGGCGATTGGTTCCAGGATCCCCGTGGATACCCAAATCCACAGACGCTCCAGTCCTTTATACACAATGACATAGTATTTGCATATAACCTGCATACATCCTCCTGTATACTTTAAGTCAAATCTAAATTACTTATAATTCCTAATTCAATGTAAATGCTATGTAAATAGTTGTTCATTGTTTAGGGAATAATGAAAAGAATAATAAGTCTGTATGGTTCTCTGCAGGCACAACCATCCTTTTTGTTTTCCAAATATTTTCTATCTGAGGTTGGTTGAATCCACAGATGCATAACCCAGAGATCTGGAGGCTGACTACATTTTCTTTCATAACTGATCTCTTGTTTACCTCCTTTATGGCACTTATCAGGCATTTAGTTGCTTTACTTTCTGCTTACTTCTTGTTTTATTGTTTTGGTCTGTGCCTCACTATAATTGGTAGATAAACAAGCCCCTCATGGCATTGAGAAACTAATTTGTTAAAGTCACAAAATTATTTTTTCGTAATCAATGTCATAAGCACAAAGTCAAAACAAAGGACCTGTTGCTTTATGACTAGCAAGTGAATCATCCACTTACAGACTGGCAGAGTTATAGAATATAATTAGTGAGGTCATGGATTAGGACATAATTAACTTCACAGAGCTGATGTGCACAGTAACACTTGGGTATTTATGGTGACCAGATTTAGAGAATGGCATAATTAACTTATGCAGTCCCACCACCCCACCTGGCTAATGCTCTTTATGTGCCTGTATGAGAACTGACCACAAACTTCCCCAGAATTGTCTTTATCTTTACAACAAAGGGAAATACTAGTGCAGCGCTTTGCATTCTGAGGGCACCTAGGTCAACCACCATCTTTTCTTTCAAATACCGTTGTGAATTATCAGCTTGATTTCATCTACACTTCTTGAACAAGACTGAACCAAAGTATTTGGAGGTTATGATATTCAATTCCCCCACGTCTATGCTCTATAAGAGCAGGGAATGTGAATATCTAGTTCACTGCTGGATCCTAGCACGACCTGACCTATCAGGGGCCCTCGGTTTGTGCCTGTTGGCTATGCAAATGATTTAGGAAGCTGTAGGAAGAGGGCTGAGTTCTCCTCATGCAAGGGCAATGCAAGATGTGAAACACATGGCTCAGAATGAGGGCGGCCTCAGAGTCTTGGGAAAAGAATCTTGGCCAAAAAAAGTAGAGAGGACAGGACTTTTTATCTCATCCCTTGAGATAACAAGACAGCAAGTTATTGGTCTTTGTGAAACTAGTTTAGTCAAACTATGCCAACTACCCTAGGCTAAAAAAGAATGTTCACGATTTAATAGGAACATTATTAGAATTGTCAAAGATATTCTTGGTTTTGAACAATCTTCCCACATTGATGGGGTCTTGAGAATAATGTGCACTCTAATCTTACTATGAGGCTGAAATTAATATCCATTAAATGAAGAACTGTAAGCTCAAATGTCTCCATACTAATTGTGATGTGAGGTTAGTGCATTCTAAAATTCAAACTTAACTCAGTGGGAGCCAGTTTGCACCTGTGAGGCTCTCCCACAAGTGAGAACTGTTTTATCAGAGGGGTTGTAGCCCAAGGAAACCCATCAAAAAGTTCATGGCCATGGTGAGAATGAGTTTCAGAAACAGATGCTGTCACTGAAGACAGGGGTGGGTATTTTGTACGGATTCTCTGAACACTAGAAGGGGATATCCAGAGATAAGATCATACATCTGATAGCTTTTCTCAAGTGAGGAGTTTCCTGTTCAACCACTCTGAGAATGGGTCTTGGAGAATCTCTGGTAAAATGAGATACTATCCAAACATGAGACAAATCAGTTCAGGGAAGGATCTGAACGGTAGAACCTAAGGCACTATAATGAAAAAGAGCAGTCTTCTAAGGGCCTTTCAAGTGGATCAGCACCAGGATTAGGGTCCAGAAAGTCCCTTTAGGTTAAAAAAAAAATAAAAGAAGAAAGAAAAGAAAGAAAGAAAAAGGAAGGAAGGAAGGAAGGATATGATACAGCCAGGAGGGAAGATAAGTTGGAGGTGGGACCAGATGAGGGAGACAGGCCAACAGGCCAACAGGTCACAAACCAGCAAGATGCTGGAACTGAGTAGAGGTAAGATGGGGAGGGAGGGAGGAGGAAATGTCCAGGGGATTGTGACAAGAGAGCCAGGCACAGGTTCCCGGCCCACAGAAAGGCCGAGGCGGAGAAGGATGAGATTTCTCCTGGCCAGCCCTGAACTTCAGGCTCTTCCCACCCTGGTTTAAATATATCCAGAGAAAGCAAAGAGAAAGCTGGAAAAGAGACTTAAATTCCCTGCTATTTTCCTCACAAGCACCCCTTCAACCTGTACAGCAGTACTGACGATACGGAAATCAGACTCTGGAGAATTAATTGGAGAAATTATAGAGAAATAAAAGATTCCATGTTGCTGCTGCTAGATAACTGTGGCTGCTTTATTTAATTACTGGACAATTACAGAGATTTTGTCAAAGCTCCCCGATGTAACCACTATAGAAAATAAACCCAGCAAGCAACTTGCTGTGAGAGTAATTTGGGTTGACTAAGAGGAAAGAAAAGAGGTTCCCTTAAAAACTAAAATACTACATGAGAACAAGTAAAGAACTGAATAAACTTATAGGTGACAGAGTAGAAATCCCATCAAATGGTCAGCAGAGAGCAGGTAATTGCAGAAAGGACATTTGCAAAGAGAAAAAAAAAGTACTTTCCCATGAATCCCAAGACCAGAATTCTAACCCCAGTTCCTCCACTGTCTAAATGCATTACTTTAGAGAATTTACTAAATTGTCTGAGATATTTGTCCTTATGGTTAAATTTAGTCCTATTTTGTCATTTTTTTCATAGCCTATTCTTCTTGCAAGACAATGAGGAAGCAGTAACAAAAGCTCTCAAAAGGATTGCTTTTAACTAGAGAAAACAGGTATGTTTTTTAAAATCATCTTACTTTCTGAAATAGAGAATTAGAGAAGATGTAGATATGATCAGGATGCTTCTGCAGCCCAAGAAAAGTATACATGGAAAAAAGAGAACTTAAAACCTTTGAATGCCCAACTCAGGGAAAGGGTGGAAAACCAGAAAGCCTTTGATGAGGTGCTGGGGAAACCAGAGTGGACTCTGAGTCATGGCCCTGGCAGCCCAGGTATGGCTGAGAACAAATCCCCGCAACCTGCCCTGCGTCAGCCACGCCTGCCTCACCACCGTCCGCCGTGAAGCACAAGGCCCAGGCCAGGAGAAAACACTCTCCACATTAAAGAGTGTCAGGATTTCACTAATCTGTATCAACAGGAGTCTAGAATCATGTATGGGAGTCGAGTCTAAGGGTGTCAAGCGAGGCCAACAGGGACAAAAATATAACATTAGATCAGACAGAAGCACTGACACGATTGCAGGAAAACTAAGATATATATATATATACACACATATATGAAGAAAATATGATCCTCAAAAAGGTGGGTACAGCAATGCCTAATAAATAACAAAACAGAATTTAAGGCAAAAAAGATTTAATAGAGTTAAGGAACGAGATTACTTAATGGAAAAAAGGAAATCTGCAAAGAAAACATAACACTGATCTTGTATAAATCTGACAATGTAGCCTCGAAATAAACAAAGTAGAAAGTCATATAATTACAAAGAGTAATTGACTAATTCTAAGTCATACAGGGGACTTTAATGTATATTTCTCTAAAAACACCTTGTTCAATCAAAACAAAAATAAATCATTTGAATGATGTGTTTAATAAGGTTAAGCCAGTAGATATATGACCGATAGATATAGAGAGACTCTATGATCATGATAAACTTACATAAAAAATTTTTCAAATTTAACCATATGTTAGGCTGCAAAGAAGCCCTAGAAATTTTCAAATAATTGACATTTTAGAAAAAGCATTCTCCACACTCAAAAAGCAAATTAGAAATCAGCATCAAAACAATTAAAAAACCATACATTTGGAAACTATAATCACACTTCAAAATAATCAATAGGCAAAAAAAATCAGAATACATATTTTTAAATATTTAGAACCAAATGAAATTTCTGTGATGGCTTTCTGGAGTCAGACTACACAATAGAAGCAAACATTCTCTGTTTTTCTCTGTTTACTCTTGGGGCAGGTGTTCAGCCATTTTCTATTGCTGCCTGTGCATAAGTAGGGACAGGATACTTGGCTTTTGACAAAACTTCTGTCTGTGGAAAGTTAAAACAAGAACTGGAAAATAACTTTCAGGCATGCAGAAATGCAAACTATTTGGAGTAAAGCTATAGAGATTTTCCTGTGAAGACAAATAAACAGCTTGGCTAGCAATCTAATCTTGTTCAAGGACTTTCTGAAGTGATAAGTTCTCTCAATTGAGAAAATACAGACTCCAAAAGTATTTGGAAGATTATAGGTATACGTATATTATATACACATTATTTGTATATAATATATATTATATACATACACATATGACATAGATAACATTGCAGATCCATGGGGAAAGTATGGTGCTAGAATAATTGGTTAAAATATTTTTAAAGTATCGGATCTTACCTCACATCTCTCTCTGTCTCACACACACACACACACACACACACACACACACACACACACACACACATAAGCACACTTCAGGAGCCGTCAGACATCTAACCGAAGCAAGCTCAAGGCTTCTTTGGAGGAATGCATCCTCACTGCAGGTCATATAGACTTCTCATAGATAAATCCCAATGGAGTGAGCTTACAAACAAAAATCATAAAACACACAAAGAAACAGGGCAGCAAGTGTGAGAATCAACAGACAAAAGAAACAGCAGAGTCAGAGCTAAAAGACTTCATACATTGGAGTTATCTAAATGAGGTATCTGCAGAGAAACCAAAACTGAGAGAGTTTACCACCAAGAGTACTGCACTCAAAGAACATCATAATAATGTACTTTAGGAGGGAAAACAAATACCTTAGAAAGAAGGCCTGAGATTCAGATAGGATTAGTCATCAAAGAAGATAATCTTAATAGGCTGTTTCTAATAAGCTGGAAGAATAAAAACACAAGAGCAGTCAAGAAATTTCTGAAGAAGAAAAGTGAGGTGGAATAACCTGCCCTCCCAGCTCTGAAGACTTAGTATAAAACTGAGGTATTTAACACAGTTTAGCATTGGCACAAGAGTAGACAAATTGACAGATGCTATGAAGATCCCAGAGGCCAGGTGTGGTGGCACATGCCTGTAGTCCTAGCTACTTGGGAGGCTGAGGCAGGAGGATCACTTGAGTCCAGGAGCTCATGAGCTATAATCGTGCCACTGCACTCTAGCCTGGGCAACAGAGCAAGACCCTGTCTCAAAAGAAGAAGAAAAAAAGATCCCAGAAACTCACACTTACATATAAAGTTGATATATGACATAGAAAAATGCTATAAGTTCCATGGAGAAAGGACAGTGCTGGGATAATTGGTTAAATATTTTTTTTAAAAAACTGGATTTTACCAAACACTACATATAAAAATTAATATGGATGATGTACTAGTTTGCTAGGGCTGCTGTAACAAATACCACAGACTACGGGGCTTAAACAACAGAAATTTATTTTCTTACAATTCTAGAGGCTGGGAGTCCAAGATGGAGGCATTGACAGTGTTGGCTCCTTCTGAGGCCTCTCTCCTTGGCTTGTAGATGGCCGTCTGCCCCCCGTGTATTCATACAGTCTTCCCTCTGTGCACGTCTGTGCCCTGACTGCCTCTTGTTTTAAGGACACCAGTCATATTGGATTAGGGCCCCGCTCATGGCCTTATTGACCCTAGATTACCTCCTTATGGCCTTATCTCCAAACACAGTCCCACGCTGAGGTCCTTCAACATACGAATTGCGGGGAGCACAATTCAGCCCTTAACATATGAATTAAGACTTAAAAATTAAAAACATATGCTAAAACTTGTAGAAGAAATTGTAAGAGAAAACATTGTTACAGTCTTGTTATAGGAAAAGACTTCTTAGCAAAATTCTTAACAAAAGCACAGCCATAAACTAAAAGCTAGGTAAAATTGACTATTAAAAAAATTTGTTGGATCAAATGGTAATTCTACTTGTATCTCTTTAAGGTATCTCCATATTGCTTTCCACAGAGGTTGCACTAATTTGCAATCCCACCAACAATGCATGAGTGTTCCTATCTCTCCGCATCCACGCCAACATTTATTGTTTTGGGACTTTCTGATAAAGGCCAGTCTCACTGAAGATAAGTGATATCTCACTGTGGTTTTGATTTGCATTTCCCTGATGATTAGAGATGTTGAGCATTTTTTCATATGTTT
>NW_012145967.1:4779507-4780996 GCF_000956105.1 Propithecus coquereli | reverse complement strand
CAAGAATGGAAAAACAAGCACCACATGTACTCACCAGCAAATTGGTATTAACTGATCAACACATAAGTGCACCTATAAGAATAATATTTATTGGATGTCAGGCAGGGGGGAGGGGGGAAGAGGGGATGGGTATATGCATACACAAAGAGTGAGATGCACACCATCCGGGGGATGGACACACTTGAAGCTCGGACTTGGGGGTGGGGGGCAAGGGCAACATACATAACCTAAACATCTGTATCCCCATAATATGCTGAAATAAAAAAAAATTGTTAAAGCTTACTGTTCATTAAAAAACACCATGGTTGAAAAAATGAAAAGACAAGCCACAAAAACTAGAAGTTATCTGAAACATTTATATTCTACAAAGAATTAACATTCAAAATCAACTCAAAAGGAAATTAAAAAATAAACTAAAGCAAAAACATTATTAAAGTGGGCAAAAGACAAATACTCATTTTGCAGAAGAGCAAGTATGAATGGCCAATAAACACATGAGAAGACACTGACTTCCTCAATAATAAGGAAACACAGTTTAAAAGCTAAAACAAGAGAAAATTTTATACACACATGATTGGCACTGTGGTGGAAGTTTAATTATTCTCAACTACTTCAGAAAGCAATTCCAGTGAAATTGAGAACGTGTAAGTCCTAAGACCTAGCAATTTTGCCTCAAGTTATATATCCTATAGAAACTCTTACACATGTACACTTTGAAACATACACATGAATGTTTATATTAGCATTATTTATAATAGCCCCAAACTAAAGAAGCTAACTGTCCACCACAGAGAGAATGTATAAGTGATTTTAGTGCATTCATAAGTAGATTACTATAGAAGAATGTAAGTAAATAACTTAATGTTGAACAACAAAAAATAGTCTCAGAAGAATACATATGACACCAAAATAATCTGAGAAAATTACACACAATATGACATCATTTATATAAGGTACCCAAAATGTGCAAATGCAAATAATATCTTAGTGATACATACATAGATAATAAAACAAAGTACAGCAAAGGGATAATAATCACAAAAGTTAACTATTCCAGTTACCACTGGAATGAGAGAGAGGGAGAAATGTGAAGGTGGACATTGACAATATTCTATTACTATTCTAATTGTTACACTAGGTAGCTGACAATGTGTATTCATTATATTATTCTTCATACCTTATGTATGTGTATATACATGTCATAATTTTTTTTTTTATTGAGACAGGGTCTCGCTCTGTCACCAAGGCCGGAGTGCAGTGGCATCATCATAGCTCACTGCAACCTCAAACTCCTGGGCTCAAGTGATCCTCCCACCTCAGCCTCCCAAAGTGCTAGGATAACAGGCGTGAGCTAATGTACCTGACTGTGTCATAATTTTTATGATATGCTGAGATGATATGAGATGCTGGGATTGATGGTTTGGTGGAGTGAAGTATGTGCTGCCTTAGGTAGGATGATAAATAACATGGCAAGAATTCTTTAAAATAA
>NW_012145967.1:4741645-4778870 GCF_000956105.1 Propithecus coquereli | reverse complement strand
CAGCTGTCAGCCCTCTGTAGGGACTGCCTTCCTGAAGAGACTAAGTACGGCCCCCAACGCTATGCCTCCTCCAAGGGAAGCCCACTCCAGTGACTGATCCACAGGGGCCTATAATGTTCCACCCCCTCACCCCAAGGTGGGACATCAGAAAGGTTGTGCAAGCTTCAGAGCTCCCTGTCGGGTCAGTGAGGGCTCCACTGAGGCTGCATCGCTGCCCCACTTCTCCCTCTCCCCAGCCTGCTCACTCCTTCCTTTCCACAGGTATTGACCCCGAGAGCGCCTCATAAACGTCCTGCACACTCGTGTTTGTTTCAGAGGCTGCAAGGCTCCCGGCCCAAGCAAAGCTACAGGAGATTTCTACAAAAATAGATCATCTCTCGCTTAAACAAATTGTCCCAGATAATACAAAAAGGCAGAAATCTACCAAGCTCATTTTATGAGGCAAACCAACTAAACAAGGGGAATATAAGAAAAAAGAAAATCACAGCAAATATCACTAATAAATAGAGATACAAAATTTCTAAGTACATATAGCAAATCCAATCCAACAATATAGTAAAAAGCCAAAACATAATGATTAAGTAGGGTTTATCTGAGCAATGCAACTGTTCATTTTCAACATGGAAAACTATATAATTTCCTACATTAAGAAATCAAAAGAAAAATGCCATATAATCATCTCAATAGATGCAGAAAAGCACTGAACACACAATCATTATAAAATCACAAATAACACTTTCAGAAACTAGAAATAGAGTAGAAATTCTTTTACATGATCAAGTCTGCACCAGTATAGAAAGTTTCTTAACCAATAAGAAAATTGTGTAATTTTTAAAAACAAGAAATTGGATGAGAGTGATTCTCAGATCAGTTATTACAGTGGTTCATAAATCATCAAGGAGCCAAATACCTTCCATCTTTTCTCTCTGCTACCCCTGGATAGTTGACTTATTCTAAGGCTGGTCCCCTCACAGTCGCATGGTGGCTTCAAGGGTTCCAGGCATCTACTACAGACTCAGTGACATCCAGCTCCACTGTCTGTTCTTGTGTCTTTTTAGAGTGAGAGAGTTCTCCCAGAGCCCTCAGGAGGCTTCCTGGTATGGCTCAAGTTTCACTGTAGGGTCATAGGCCTACCCCAAACCCATCACTGACCAACACAATAGGATTACGTGATTGGCTTAGATTAATTCAAATTTAGCTCTGCAGAGCAGTTAGGGTTATATTTTCTAAGGTGTACATTGGACAACAAAACTTGAGTTTTACAAACCAGGAAGAGTGGAAGCATGGATATTAGGGACTGTTGGGCAAAGAAATCCTGAACACACACCACTGGTGACATGAGATACAGATATGCAATGTGTTATGGGGATAAACTCTCTAGTAGGGGAGTAGCAGAATTTACACAGTCCCGTAAGCTCTTATCATCCCACTCCTTAAGCCAACTCCCAATTAGAGGCACACTCAGCCACTATTATGATATCAGGACAGTGGGAGCGGCAGTGGTCTCTTCCTTGTCTAATCTTCTATAGTCTTCAGTAAAACTCCAAGAAGTGGTTTCCACTGGCCAAAAAGGGCTGCAGAACTTGCAGACAGTGTTGGATAGCATCCCTGCCTGTGTTAAATCTTGTGTGAAAAGACTAAGTACACTTTCTTCTCCTGGTCTGAGATGTTGTTTCAATTGTGCGATCTTGGCAAGATTTATAGGTCATTCCTGGCTGTGTATTTGGCTGACTTTGTAAGTTCAAAAAACAGGGGTCACAGTGCACGTAACCACTCATAAGTCTGTGCACTCCAGTACTGAGAACAACCATAGCAATTACACAGGTTGACAAAAGAATAGCCAGTAAAGTCCACACACACACACATATAAACACACAAACACACACACACATATCAAAACAGCAGCCATATATGTGGCTGGCAGAGGGTACAGGTCCTGCCCCAGTCCTTGTCCCAATCATCCCAACTGCTTGCTATACAAGGGTCCTAGGCAGATAAGATAGAGGCTGTAGGATACACTCACGTCTCCCCAGCTCTTATCTTCTCACAGTGTAGGCTGGTGCTATGGTTTCGATAGGGTTTGTTTGGCCCCACCAAGTCTCATGTTGAAATTTGATCCCAATGTTGGAGGTGGCACCCGGTAGAAGGTGTTTGGTCATGGAAGCAGATTCCTCATGAACGGCTTGGTGCCATTCTCTAGCGAGTGAGTGAGTTCTCACCTAGTTCCCAGGAGAACTGGTTGTTGAAAAGAGCCTGGCACCTCCTCCTCCTCCCCCTCTTGCTTCCTATCTAACCATGTGATCTGCACACACCAGCTCCCCTCTGCCTTTTGCCATGAGTGAAGCAGCCTGAGGCCCTCACCAGAAGCAAATGCTGATGTCACACTTCTTGTATACCTGCAGAACTGTAAGCCAAATAAACCTCTTTTCTTTATAAATTACCCAGCTTCAAGTAGTCCTTTGTAGCAACACAAATGGACCAAGAGAGCCAGACATAGACTGTATGTGCCAGGGCAATGCTCCTGTGGCTGAGCCCTACTCCCATAATACTCTACATATTTTTAGGGTCAGAGAGGCAAAGCATTTCTGTGTGGCTATGCCAAAGAGGGAGCCCCCTAGTCCAGGAAGCAGCCTTGTTAGAAAGGGGGAACCTCAGGAGTCCACCAGGTCTTAGTCTGTTCAGGTGTGCTACCGAAGATCTGCTAAGCCAGCTCTGTGCTCAGCTACCAGGAGGGGGAGGAGATGAGCCCCTAGGTCATCAGACTTACCTCTCACCAAGTAGGCAATCACTATTACCTACCAAATCCTCTGCCCAATATCTTACTCGATGGTGAAAATTTATAGTCACATTAAATTCTGGATAAACATAGGATTTTCAGTATCGCCACTCTTCATCATCATATTGGAGATCCTAAACGATAAGCCAACAATGACAACAAATGGGGGGAAAATGATTGAAACACATGGTGAAAAATTGTCCTGGAAGATAACATTGTACAAAACTCAAGAGAGTCTATTGACAATCTATTAGAAATCTGTAAGTTACTAGATCCAGGGTCGACATACAAAAACCAATAGTCTACACACCAGCAAGCATCAGTCATGACACGGACTAGGAAATGGCTACTGTTCATGATAAACCTACAAGCTTTCTGGGAATAAGCCTAACGAAAATGTACAAAACTATCATGATAAAAACATATTTCAATTGAAATGCATAAAATACAACATTAAAAAATGGAAAGATATACCATGTTCATGAATATGAAGTCTCAACATTGTAAAACATTTAATTAAGTATACTTTAATGTAATTCCAATCACAATTCCAAGAAGTCATTGCGCTTGTCAAAGTTACTTTAAAATGTATATAGTCCAACAAGAAAGTAAGATTCCCCCTGGCACTTATTAAAATGCAGAGCAATAATGGCAAATGCTCACATAGTGTTCATTATAGCTCAGGCACTGTTCAAAGAGCTTCATACTTACCACATTCACTAAGACATCTGGGCGTCACAGAAGGACCTGCCCTGGAAGTGAGCTGATTCCTGACAGACTCATGCAGCCTTGCGTGAGGCCTAGGGCAAGAGAAGGCTGTCAGACAGGTTCAGGGCACCTGCAGGTCAACGAATTCCATCTGAAGAGCTCCTCTGGACTCAGCGCCAATTCTGGGTCTTCAAATGACAACAGTGCTGGTGCAAAGTGCTAGATGTAAAGCCCTGCTGCTAAAATAAACACTCAGAAAATAGGGCCCCCATTGCTTTCTTAACTCTGAAACTCTGTCTGCTTCACAGAGGTGGCAATAAGCTCACTGGAGCAGCAGAGGAGGGAAAAAACATCAAGACACTTCTCACCCTCATCCTTTGGATTTTCAATGTCACCGCTCTTTCTGTCCCGAGGCCGCAGGTTCCTTCACATGCAGATCAGCTAAGGTGGTCATCACAGAGCCACACACAGCTGGTCACTGCCTCCGTGCATCTATGGGAGGGCTTGGCACCTGCTAACACAGCATCTTGTCAGGAACTGCCATATTTTTCTATATTTAAACACTTTTTTAATGAGAAAAGAACAAGACGCATGGAGATGAGAGTTTTCATTTCAAAGCTTCATGCACACGCAAAAGATGTTGTAATAATGATTCCATACACAAGTGTGAGAAACAAAATATTAAGAAGGACTACAGGGTTGTTACGACTCCAAAATAAATGGTGAACTGTACATCGCCCACAGTAAGTATGTAATTCATGTCTGATGTTTCCTATTGCTGCCCAGGACACAAAACGAGAAACTTATAAAACGGGATAATTTTTTTAAAAAGAGAATTTTTTTTCAATGGTTCAGTTTTCAAGCATGAGCTTTTGTTATCTGGGTCTTAAAATGGAAATGCATCTATTTTGCTTTAAGAACCCTGAGCACAGAGTCACTTAAATGTGTCCTAAGAGCTTTCAAACCAGGACCAAATGCTACTCAAGAATTAAAGAGGCAGCATCAGGATGATGATACAAAACTGGTCTGAGGGGGCTAAGACATACTCATTTCCCCACACGGTCCCCACCTCCCCTCCAGGACACCCTGGGCCTTAAAGGGCTCCTTTATCCTCACCTAATAGCTGACATTCATCGAGTGATATTTCTCTGCATAGGTAATCAGAGATCAAAGAAAAGGGAGCTGCCTGTACAATACTATTAATACAAATACAGGCCAGTGAAATAAAGAATCGAGTCTCTTTTAGACAGGGCAGTTCAAGGCAATGATGGGGCATCCTATAGAACACTGGTCCTTAAGAAGGAATACTTCATTAAAGCATTCCACAAATATTTGTCCAGCACCCATTGTGTGCCAGGAATAGTGAGTAAAAACTGAGGCATAGTGGTGAGCAAAAACAGCAAGAAGGGAGAGATGAGGTCCCTCCTCTCCTGGAGCTTACAGAGAGGGGAGAGAAAGACAACAGATACAGAAAAGTTGCCTGGGAATAAACAGGGTTGAGTGATAAAGGGCAGTGTGGGTGGACAAAAGACAGGTCAGCCAGGAATGAAATGTAACAGGAGGGCAGCCTCCGCAACCCGGCAGTGAGTGTTCCAGGGAGGGGTGGCTGGTCCTGTGGCCCAGGGTACGAATGCCAAGTGTGCTGAGTGCACTGGAGGATGGGACAGGGTGCCGCGGGGGCCAGAGGGAAGGAGTGGGGATTTTATCTGACATTCAACAGGAAGCCATTCACAAGTCTCAGGAGAGGGTGTGGCTTGATCAGAGTTCTATTTCTAAAAGTTCACTCCAGCTGCAGAAAGGAGAGAAAAGAGAAATAATGAATGAAAATAAGAAAACTTTGGGGTCTATGGTTATGCTTCAGGCTGGAGAGAACAGGGGCTGGGGCTGGGGTGAGGGCAGGGAAGACTAGTAAGTGAATGGACCTAAGGGGTTTTAGAGGCCAGAAGCAAACAGTCATGTGCTGGCTGGGACTTGGGCACACAGGAAAGGAAGCAATCCTACGTGTGCCAGCGATTGGCCCTTAGCAAGCTAGTGAAGACAGAGGGGGTGACAAGTTGATGAAATGAGGCAGGGCATCCGAGTGGAGCTGTCAAATAAGCAATTGGATGTATAAATTTATTATCCTAAGAACAATAAAAGTGGGTGATGCAGCCAGGAACAGATGCCTGGGCCTCTTCCTCTACCATTTCACTTCTGGTGGGTTTAACCCACAAAGAGCTGAGGATTTGAAATTCCTGCTTTAAAATACAATGTTCTAAAGCATCATTCCCTGCTTTTTGCTACCAAACCATACTAGACAGATGATGTCCTCACGTCTGTTACGTTGCCGTGGACCCGACAGGGGCTCGCTATATTGACAGCATGGAGAAAAGAAGGTTATGCCCTGGCATTCCCTGGAGTGCTGCTCTTTTCCCTTCTCATGTAAGAAAGCGTATGCAGATATGTGCAAGTAAAACTGCTAGACGTAAAACTGTTTTACTATATCATTTACATATTCAGGAAATTTTCTTATTAGTAACAAATTATTTGATGCAATTCAAAATTGACCATCTCCAGAATGGCCCACACAGCATTACTTAACCAAATTCTGAAAATTCTATTTCTATCAATTAGTATGATTTTGGTTACAAGTAACATAATATTCAAATAACAGTAGCTTATACAGTACTTATCTCACATAAACAAGAATCTGGACGTCTATGACAGGAGAGTCAATGCACAGGAGCTTTGTATCTTTCTGCTCAGCCATCCTTGGCAGCTCCTGGGTGGTCACATGATGGCTCCACGCATCAGTCCTGTGTGACAGTATCTCCAGCAGGAAGACAGAGGGCAGGGGCAGTGAGGAAAATCTTCCCCAGAAATCCCTAGAAGGTTTTTCCAGAACCAGGTCACTTGCTCACCTACCAAGCCATAACTGCCAAAGGGTAATATGCTTACTAAATTGGATTAGACCAATCATGATTCATCATTTGGAGCTGAGCACATTGCCACCCGACAAAATCATAATTCTGTTAGCAAGGACAAAGGGAAGAGATCATTGAATGGGCAACAATGTTGTTGTCATCATAGCCAATTCAATAACACAAGGAAAAGGAGAAGTAAGATAAAAATGTTGAAAAGTAGCATACAAAGTGGCACAATTTGCAGATAAAAGATTTAAAAGACAACTAACAAACTATTATAATCCAAGCCATTTGAGGCCCCTAGAAGCAGTGGCTCTCAAACTTAGCTGCAAAATGGAATCACCTGAGAAATTTTAAAGTCTCTATGTCCATCAGAATAGCCAAAACAGTTTTGAAAAAGAACAAAGTCAGAGGATTCACATTTCCGATTTTAAAGCTCATTACAAAGCTACAGTAACCAAGACAGTGTGATACTGGCCTAAAAACACATATAAAAATGAATGGAACAGAACTAGAATCTACAGATAAATACATACATTTATGGTTCATTAATTTTTCACAAGGGTGCCAAGACAACATGAAGGCAAGAGAATAGTCATTTCAACAGATGGGGTAAGATAAATGGATATCTACTTTCAAAAGAATAAAGTTGGACCTAAAAAGTAATTCAAAGTTTACCCTAGACCTATGTGTATAAAATCTAAAAACTCTGAAGCTCTTAGAAGAAAACATAGGAGTAAATTTTTTGTGATCTTAGATTAGGCAATAGCTTATTATATATGATACCAAATACAAGCAATAAAAGAAAAATAATAAACTGGACTTCATAAAAATTTAAAACTTTGGTACTTCAGATGGAACCATCAAGAAAGTGAAAAGAAACCCAACAGAATGGAAGGAAATATTTACAAATCACATACTTGATAAGGGACTTGTATCTAGAGTATATAAACTCACAACTCAGCAATAAAAAGACAACCCAGATTTTTAAATGGGCAAAGTATTTGAAAAGGTATTTCTCCAAAGATGGCAAACAAATGGCCTACTGGCACAGGAAAGATGCGCAACATTATTAGTCATCAGGGAAGTACAAATCAAAACCACAATGAGATACCTCTTCGCTACCACTAGGTTGGTTAAAATCAAGATAACAGCTAACAATGCTGGTGAGGCTATGGAGATATCAGATACCTCGTATATTCCTGGTGGGATCGTAAAATGGTATAGCTAATTTGGAAGACAGTTTGGCATCTCCTTGATATGTTAAACGTAGAGTTACCATATGATCCAACAATTCTACTCGTAGGTATTTACCCAAGAGAAGTGAAAACATATATTCACACAAAAACTTGCACACAAGTGTTCACAGTAGCATTATTCATAATAGCCAGAAAGTGGAAACAACCCAAATGTCCATCAATTAATGAAAGGATAAACAAAATGTACTATATCCATACAATGGAATATTATTCAGCCAAAAACAATGAATGAAATACTGGCACATGCTACAACATGGATGAACCTTTAAAACATGCTAAGTGAAAGAAACCAGTCACAAAAGACCACGTATTATGCGATTCTTTGTATAAGAAAAGGCTGTTGTCTACGGCCATACCACCCTGAACGCACCCCAATCTTGTCTGATCTCGGAAGCTAAGCAGGGTCGGGCTTGGTTAGTACTTGGATGGGAGAAAAGTCTGTTAATGAACCGGCAGGGGAGGTTCTCTCTGTTGCTTGCTACACAGAAAGCCAATTACTGAGACAATGCGGATTGTCAAAGAAGAAAGGATTTATTGTGGAGGACACGTCAACCAGGAGGTGGGAGGAATGGACTGCTTCAAATCCACCTCCCTGACCAAGGGTGTCAGGGGTTTTTCTGGAGGTAAAATGAATAACGCACTAAGTGAACATCATTACATCTTTTGGGCAGAGTGCAAGGAATACAAGCACAGTGAGAAATCATGCAAGTGCATACATCTCATGATCAAAAATGGTAGATCAGTCCCTCCCAGGGTAGGGATTTTAGTAGTATAATGAGCTAGGCGTTAATATTGGTAATTCTTTCAGCCTTGTGTCCAGGTAGGATGTGGGAAGTAGGCTGCTCAGCAGGTCCTTGGGCACAATCTGTGCTGGGATGTCACTTATCTCATCTTCTCCAGACAAACAGGTGTTGTAAGGCTTTGTAGTTATCTCATGGCTGCAAGGAGGTTCCACATTCCTGGGAAAGAAACTCAAAAAGGAATGCATCAGTGCAACAGAAAGCTACAAAGTTCTGGTCAGCAAATATACTGGCCTGGAAACTTGAAATATAAGAAAAACTATTTTAAACATAGTTTTTAAGAAACTATTTTTGTTCTGTCTATTGTAAGAAAAACTATTTTAAAAAATATTTTCTTGCTTATGGAGCCAGGTACAAATCCAGAATAGGCAAATCCACGGAGACAGAAAGTAGATTAGTGGTTGCCAGTGGCTGGGGGAGAGGAAATGGGGAGTCAGTGCTAATGTGTCGGGGTTTCTTCCTGGGGTGATGAAAATTGTCTAAGGTTAGGTAGTGGTGATGGTTGCACAACTTTGTGAATATCCTAAAAGCCACTGAGTTTTATATCCTAAGAGGATTAATTTTACGTTACATGAATTTTATCTCAGTAAGTTCTCATTTAAAAAGAGGGAAAAAAACTAATGAAGTGAGCCTGTCACTTCAAGTATAACAACTGACTGTAGTTGTTGTCAATGATAAAACTCAAGCTTTCAGTTAAAACTTAGTATTTTGGAAAATTTGTGCCCACTATCCAGTAGCTTGATAGCTTCTCAAATCTTAAATTCTTTCTCTGTGGGATTAGTGGTGATATTGATAACTGAATGTTTTCATATTGGATAATGAAATGTTGAAGATCTGCATAATTCAGTGACCTAATGCATAATGTTACAAAATCATGATTTGAGTAAAAGATCCATGCAAGATTAGACCAATGGATTTTAATATAACTGTTCAGCATTGTTCTAGGATGTGACTTAAGCAGAGACTGGAAGGAGGTGAGGGAGTAAGCCAAGTAGGTAACCTGGGGGAAGAGTGTTTCCATTATTTTGATTGACATATGTGAAGATCTAGCCTCACACAAATATGTAACTGGAAAAAGGAATATCTTAATAACCTTTCTAGATAATTATGATCGATATTCTTCTTTCATAGTACACCAATATTTTACAAGTAGTTTTTTAAAGCTACTCGGAGGCTGAGGTGGGAGGATCACCTGAGCCTAGGAGTTTGAGGTTACCGTGAGCTATGATCGAGCCACTGTACTCCAGCCGGGGTGACAGAGTGAGAGTTTGTCTCTAAAACTAAGTAAATAAATAATAAATTCATAAAGATAAATGTTCATACTCCAACTCAGGTAGAGAAATTGTAGTTTCTATAATTTGATCTGGCATTCCACCAAGGCATGAACCTCAGGTTATCAGGGAAAAAACACCATCACCACCACCACCACCGCCACCATTATACCCTCCTTAAGGTTTCTCCCAGTGCTATCAGATGAGCATATTTGACAGTCCATATTGCCCGGGGCCCTGAGAGGCCATGAAGAGGGAAGGAGGGCCTGGCAGCAGACGAGCTGTCCCTTTTATAGACAGGACTGCAGCACCACTCTTCCCATGCTTGTTTATAGGTATAAAGGGAGAAATATTTGTAAAAGTGCAATGTGATGATTTTCCCTTCAGCCTCCCACACACATGAATTTTACTCCAATTTACCCAAGAAATCCATTTATCTGTGGGAATATCAGAATTTGTTTCAAAAGTAGAACAAAGAGAAATAAAGAAGTAACAAGCTGTTTGTTATTCAGCACTAGGATTGTGCAGAAGAAAAATGAGGTCACAGATCGACTATTGTCTTAAGAGAAGATTTTCCAAATTCCTTCATCTTTGCCCTTTATTTATTAAGGATTTATCCATGAGGCCCCAACTCCTAGTGCTTTCCTGGATGGTAGGAAAAGTACCATTTCTGACTGGGGGAATCAGGTATGCTCCACAGAAGTGGTTCTCACCCTGAGGAATTCTGATCCCCAGAGGACATCTGGCAATGCCAGAAGACATTTTTGGTTATCACAGTTGGGGGTGGGGTGCTGCTCACCCCTAGGGAGTAGAGACCAAGGGATATTGCTAAACATCCTGCAATGCACAGGTCAGCCCCCACCACAAAGAATTATCTATCCCCAAGGACCAAGAGTGCTGAGGTTGAGATCCTGCTTTATGGTAAAGGTTCTCAAAGCGGGATCCCCAGAGCAGCAATAGGAGCATCACCTGGGACCTTGCCAGAAATGCAAATCCTTGGGCCCCAGACACACCGAATCAACAATCCCGGGACAGGGTCCAGCAGTCCATGTTTGAACAAGCCCTCCAGGTGACTGTGCTGCACACTAAGGTTTATGGAAGGACAAGGCTATGATATGGGAACGCTTCTGGGCTTTGGGTGACAGGAGAAAGAGAAGGAAGAGAGGGATGAATGGAGCTGAGCTGCCATCTGTACTGCTTCCTCCTCTGTGGGCTTCAGCTGAGACACAGGGTTGGGGTGGGGCAATGAAGGAAACCCCTGAGCAGGCAGCTCTTGCCCTATGACCTGCTTGGACTGTGGAGGACCTTGTCCATGTGGGCAATGCTGGCCACTGGCATTTACAGGTGCAGCATGCAAGGGGTGTACTTGTGATCTTGACTCTCTGGGCCAACCGAGGTCTGGTAGCCCCTGTGCAATGGCCTCACCCCAGGTCCCGTGGGAGCTCACCGAGCTTCTGGGGTCTGGCTGGATTCCTTTTGGTCTTGGCTTGGGCTCCCTTTTGTAGCACCCGATGCAATGCCAGCTGCCTCTATGGCGACACACTCTTCCAAGCCTCACTGAGAAACTGTGAGCTAACCCAGAGCCTGTTTATACCACACTGGGACCTGTAGTGGCTTGAAAGAGTAAAACTCCAAAGGTCTTCCCTCTGCCTGTCCATGCTGTGCCTCCAAGTGGATCACCCCAGGGCCTCAAATGGCTCTCTCTGCCCTCTGTAATGGCTCAGAAGGCTTGGGGCCATCGGCAGGAAGATGGCAGCAGGACAGGAGATCAACAGGGCCATGAATCAAGTGCCAACGATGACAAGGAAAGGCAGAGCTGGCTGCCATGAGTCTCAAAGAAGCAGGGCTTGCCCCTGAGTATGGAAACCCAGTGGAATGAAAAGACCACTGAAAAGTAAAAGTAAAACACTTTTATTAAACACTGAAAGCACAAAGTATATATGAGCTTCCTGACATTTCCTGCATTAACTTTTATATTTTATTTGATTTCTTGAGAAGATCACTTTTGCTTCAGATTTACACTTGTGAGGTCAAATATTCTGAGCATCTTCTCATTTTTTTCAATATTTGATTTGGGGGTCAAACAGCTTTTACCATAGCAATATTGCAAATGTACACATTGGGTAGGTTTATCTTGTAAACATCAGAAAGAGGTTTGCCAACTGAAGCCACAAGAGGAAGGTATGGGCAGGTTAGGGGTGAATGGCAGACCCCAGCAGGGCTTGGCACAGACGGAGAAGCCAGGGCAGTTCGCGTGACCTGGGTGTCAGGACTGACAGCTACTCACGGCACCACTGTTGAAATGACTCAGCTCAGCCCATTTCCCATTTCCATACCAGCGAGACTCAGTATCCTGGAGAAGAAAGTATGACTGGCTTATTACGTATCGCATGCCCACCAAGGGAGGGAGGAGAAGTGGCAGTTTGGTTATCAGGCCCAAAAAGATTCTACGGGAGGGACGGAGGGATGGCCACTCTCCAAAAGGATATCTGAATGCTGCTTGCAACAAAAGGAGCTGGGGCAACTGGGGCTGCAGGCAACCGGTGTCACTAGGAAGGCACAGGAGGTCTGAAGCACGTGGGCCCAGACTGTAACTGGTCCATGCATTCTCTGGCTGTGGCCTCCCAGGGAGGGTACTGGGGAAAGTGCTTTGGAGTTATCCAACATGGCAGCAGGAGAAAGGGCAGTGGGAAGATTGATGCATTTCAGAAACTGCAAGAAGTGGAGGGTGTTGGGATCGGTATACAGTGAGAAAGAGATCCCAATATACCGTGGAAATGTCTGGAAGGGAGGTAGAGGGAGTTGGGTTTAGGCTGTTAGAGGAGGTTAGTCAGGTCAACTTCAAATGGGCAGCCAAAGAGAAAGTTTATCTATCGTGCCAGGCAGGGTCCTGGTAGATGGTGCACACCCTGCCTTCTTTGTGTCTATCTCAGCTAGAAAGAGCCAAAAGTATTGTCCAAGATGCCGCAAATGACCCTTCAGAATGCCATACCTAGAAAAGGGCTCTTTATGAACTGGATCTGTAGGCCACCTATCAATTCCTCAAACACGACGATCTGTCAAGAAGAAGGTGGGGTGGCCGTGAGATTCAAGTTCTGCCTCTGAGGCCAGACAGAGTCCATGGATGTGGACAGGGAGGTGTGGGGTACTGTGGGCGGGGTTCACCTCATTTGTCCCAGAATGAAGCCATGGTCCTGGAAGGTAAAGGGTCTCCTGGGGACCTAAATTCCAGTAGCGTCCTAGGTTTTTTCCATTGATGAAAACAACCCCTTTTGTCCAGCCCTGAAAAAGAGTGGAATGGAGGGCTAAAGACCCAAGGGGAGAAGACGCCACACACATGAACATACCCCTCATACACCAGACACACCAAATCACAGGTATGCCCAAACAGGATGGATGACCAACCAAGGCCTGGGGTGGGGGGGCCCGAGAGTTCTGTGCCACAGCCGTCGGCCTCAGGGGGAGGGCTCTGCTTCCCACCATGCCTCCCATGTCTGTATACCATCGGCTGTTCATCAAAACATGCTGGGCCCAAAACATCGATAGCGTTGTAGAATTTCAGGAGTGGCAGCAACTGTGTGTTGGCATCCTACTTAGAACCTCCCCACCACGGGCTGCATGGTGGATGATGTCTGGGCACTACTGGGCAATTCTCCTCACGCTCCCCATGCAGTGGCTCCTCCAGCCGGCCCTGCAGTACTCCCACCCCACCCAGGTAGCACCGGGATCGGGCAGCCGCCTGGATGGCTTGTAGAGTGGCTGAGGGCCCTGGTATTCCCTCACACACGGCAGAGCCCACGCGCCAAGGAGCCTTTTTTCTACAGGTCCTTTGGGGATGGAAGTTTGGGTGGACATAGACAGGAGAGAAATGGCACTAACCTCCAGTTTTATGAAGGTGTCTTTGGGCTCCCCAACTTTCAGGAAACCGAGGAAGAAGGCAGGGCCCTGAACTTGGTATGAGACTGGTTTCCAGATCTTGGGAATTATCCTGAGAGATAGTCAAGGACCAGGAGGATGGTCACACCTTTCTCTCTAATGTGTCATCTATGACCTAGGAGGTGAGCCTCTTCCCTGGAGCCTGGTGCTCCCCTCCCCTCAGTAACTGCGGGGTTCGTCTGGATAATCTCTGGGTCCCTTCCCTCGCTAAATGTTTACCATTTTTGATCCATCACCTGGAATTAATGGTCAGGCACCCACCTTTGTATTAATTTTATGTTCATGTCCAGGCTGTAAATTGTAAATTTTCTTAGTGGAGAATTGTCCAGATAGATGTCCCCAGTTAAACCTGCAGGAGAGGACAGAAAAGGTGAGTGAAGAGGCAGGAAGGGGTGGCAATGTACAGAGCTGTGGCCAGGGCTCTCCCTGAAGGAGACAGCTTTTCTAGCCTCATCTGGCTGGAAAGGTTTCTGCAAAATCCTACACAGACCTCTCTGTCTGAGTGCACACCTCTCAGAGAGGGGCCTGTATCCTCCACATTAACAGCGGAGAAGGCACTGCAGTCCCTGCCAGGTCTGGCCAGCATGGGGGCTCAGGGAAGCCTAAGTCTCAGGTGTGTCAAAGCATTGAGGGGAGAAGGAAGGTGTGTGGGACTCTAGCCAGGAGCACTGGGGCTGGGAAGGACAGCACAAGCATTGACTCCAGGGAAGGAAGGAGCAACATCCCTAGGGAGGGACCCTCACTGTTTTTATTCTCCAGGGCCTTCTCCTGAGGGAGCCATTCTCAAACCCCTCTCTGAAGAGGAAGGGTAGTATACTGGCTCTGACTCGGTAATGAGAAAACACACTTGGGGAACTGAGGAGAAAGGACACTGTCATCCTTTCCCAGCAAGGCCAGATGTCATCATAGCCTCCACGTGGTTGTCTTGTGGCTGAGAGACCCTGCTCTCTTCCAAACCATATGCCTGTCCCTCACTGCCCTCAGCCTGCGGTAAGGGTGGCAGGGTCTGCATTCGGTAGCCCACCTTTCCTCTCTCTGTTGATATCCTTCCCATAGGCAAGTCGGCCTTGATTCTCCACCAGGATCCTCAGGGAGTGGTAGTCCTGGTAGCCCTGTCCGAGACAGACCAGCACTCTTCTGCAGACCGTCTAGGTCTCCCCTGGAGCCAAGACTGACCTGCAGGCAGGCCTCAGGGCCTTCGGACCCCCAGATCCGGGCCAAGTGAACCCCCAGGCTGCCACTCCTCCTGCTCATGCCCCACCCTCCTGAGCCAGGCCTTTCAGGGAAAGAAAGAGTCACTTGTACATTTTAGCAGAGACTCTACTGGGGCCAGTGGCCAACCCGGAGTTTTTTGAGCAGCAAATATCCAAGGTGGAAAAGCTGTGCTCGCCTAAAGCAGAGGTACCTGTACCCTGGAGACACACACAACTCTCCCTCGTCCCTGCTGGGCTCCTCTGCCAGGAGTAATCCCAAGGGCAGGGAGGAGAGAGGGGCTATCACAGGCCCAGCCACGGGCACACCCGAGTGCAGGGCCCGACAGGCACTAGAACTATCTGTCCATTAACACTGGAGTATATACATTTCTCATAATATTCAGATGATCAGTGGAGTGATCCAGGACTCCCACATGCTGCCCATTCAGAAACACCTGCCAAAGAAAGAAGAGAGCGACATTAGGTCCTCATCAGGAAAGGGAGGAGACAGACCTTGGGAAAGGCAGGACAAGGGCATGTCGAGGGGAACAAGGAACTCTTTGTCTCCCCAAATTCCACCAGCTGACCACATGTTCACAAAAACAGACTGTATTTAAAGTAGCCAGGGATGCATCACGTGAGGTGAAGTCTGAAGAAGGGTGTCCAGACATGAAACCCAGGCCCCAGCTCCACTGTAGGGCAAGGAGGGGGAAATTAAAAAGGCCTGCAGGGAATGAGGAAAAAGGAAACGTAGACAATGAATAGACACCGTGAAACAAATGATGGCGGAGGGAAGGTGTGAGGACGCAGGCACGGCAGCCGCGCAGGTGTCAGCCTGCCTTGCCCCCATGGGTTCACCTCTGCAGTAGATCCTGTTCTGCTGGGGATCCCCAGATTGTCATTTGGAACAAGAATCTGCTGCTGCCACCGCCCTGCCTGGTTTTAGGGATCATCTGAACATGAACCTGTTTCTTTTCCATTCCCTACAGTGTTGCCTCAGCCCTAGACTAAGCCACCCAGAAGACTCCGCTCTAGCCATCAAGACCAGATAAGGATAAATAATTTGCTTCTTAGAGTGTTTAGCTTAGATCACAATTTTTCAAATAAAATGACTTAGAAACTATAACAAGAAAAATCCACAATTATGAAAAACATATAAATGTTATTATTATACAGAATACAGAATTCATAGTGTAAGCTTACCAGAGTCTAATCACAGGCTGATATATTCTATTTACTGAACACTTGCTGAACATTTACTGAACACTTGCTGTATGACTCAATATCTCACTGGGCAGGGGTCACCTGGTTAAAATACAACCCTGAGCACTGAGAAATGCAGACGGAGAGTCACACAAAGCAACGATCGGAGCACAACGCCTCTGCTACCATGGAGCTGGGGACAGCCCACCCGGAAGCACTGCGGAAGGAACGGTGAGTCCTATGCACTGCAGAAGCCAGGCCACCCCATGGACCGGCGGACAGGTGGCTAAGGACATCACCAGCAGTGGGTACAAGAGAAGTGGAGTGATGAGGCTTTTACCTGGGAAGAAACTCCAATGGCACTATGAGGGGGGCCTTCAGCAGGGAAGAGACGGGGACAGAGGATGACAGTGCATAGTCTGAAACAGAATTGAGAGGGTGTAATAATAGCAGAAGCGACATACCGGGATGAGACTGAGATGACAACAGCATGAGTTTTACGGGAACAACTTAAGTAAATGCTGCACCATGCAGGGGCCAGGTGGGATTAAGGAGTGAAGAAAGGGTGAGGGGCGCACGAGAGCAGCATTGCCAGCTTGGGAGGCTGTGAGGCCACCAACCGCTCTGAGGTTTCCTTAGGAAGCTCATGCCAGAAGGAGCTGGAGAGCCGTGGAACAAACACCACGTGAAGAGGAATGTCCAGACACAGCAAAAAATACGGGTCTGCAGCTGAGGAAGGGAGGGAGGGCTGGAGTCATGAGAAAAGAGTCCTTGAAGCCCTTGAGGAAGATGATACAGAGTATGAAGAGCAAGAAGATTCCACCAGCAGTCGGAGAAAACAGCTCTTGCTGTGGGTGGGATGGGAAGCCGTTAGCCGGCTCTGCGACGCTCCAGCTGAACAGCATTTGAAAGTCATTTAACTCCTCTGGGTTCTCCTCATTTGCAATACATATCTCAGGTGTTTTAAGAGTTAAATGAGGCCGGGCTGTGGTGGCTCACGCCTGTAATCCTAGCACTCTGGGAGGCCAAGGTGGGAGGATCACTTGAGCGCAGGAGTTCCAGACCAGCCTAAGCAAGAGCGAGACCCCGTCTCTACTAAAAGTAGAAACAATTAGCCGGGCGTGGTGGCATACGCCTGTAATCCCAGCAACAGGAGGCTGAGGCAGGAGGATCGCTTGAGCCCAGAAGTTTGAAGTTGCAGTGAGCTATAAGAATGCCACAACACTCTGGGCAACAGAGTGAGACTCTGACTCAAAGGAAAAAAAAAAAAAGAAAGAAAGAAAAAAAAAACTGAGAAAAGCCAACAGTAATATGCCATGTAAATGTTAGGGATTGATATGCAATAAGTATAGGGACTATTTACGCTCTTCTCAGGTCTCCTTAAAAAGCACCCTCAGGTCCCCTAGAGTTTTACACACCTTAGGCAAAGTGTAGCAGTAGCACATGTACAAAAGATTTCACTGAACGGACAGGCATTAAGAGACAGTAATAATGTTTTGAAGGTCAAAAAGTTTTGGCTATCATTTAGACAGTCCCCTCAACAGCACAGTTGGGCTATGATCGCAGACAAATGCCCCTGAGACACGCTCATTGCCTCCTACCTGAGCACGATCCCGAACATGACCCCTTGAGGAGAGGATGCCTCCTTTGGAGATGTAAGTCTCATACAGTGTGTACCCATAGGACTGACCACTCCCCTGGTTCACAGACAGCATCTCCATGGAGACTGGCTTGGCAGACTTGATTGGCTATGGCAGAGACAGGAGCGAAAACCAGGCTGAGGTTGAGGCTGGACAGAAGAACCCCAGAAACCCCCACCCAAAGCCCACCTCTCCAAAAGAGTGGCCCCAAGAGCCTTGCGAACAGGAGTATAAAAAAGGAATATGCAGTGATGATCATCCTTAAGCATGGCACACAAATGCCCTTTTTGTTTTCCAAACCAACCTCAGATTTCCCTGGGTGTGCTAGTCAGTGAGGCATTTCTATTTTTCAGATGGAAAAGCTGAGGTCAAGAAAAGGGTGTGATTTGTGGGCCTGGCTCATCAATTCATAGTGGAGGCTGGACTGGACTCCCGAGCACAGGAATCCCACCCCAGGGTGCCAGGTTCTGCCCATTCATGGCCTTTTCTTTTCCTTGTTTATACTACCAAGAGAAATCACTGCAGCCCAGGGGCTAACTGGCTGTGATTATTCATACATCTGCCTATCTAGCACGACCCTAAAGCACCCTGTGTCTGTTTACCCTCATATCTACTGGGCCCCACCCTCTGGATGCCCACAGAGGTTTCCAGTGCAGCATCACCCAAACCGCACTGACCACAACAATTCCCATCCCACTCTTTTTCCTTCAAGAAGAGCAACACCATCCATCCAGGCAAAAAAGTAGAAAGCTCAGGCAATGTCCTCTCCCTCCTTTTCTCCCTCCTCCTCCTCCTGATTAGATCCCTGCTATGTCAGGTGACATGTCTCTATATTCCCTGTGTTTTCTGTAAATCAATAGTTAGATCTAGATGTTTGATGGGATTAAAGGTAGGTTTTTATTCATTTGTGTGCAAGTATACTTCACAGGTGGTGGTGGTGTACTTCCTATGCCTCATATCCCAGGCACGTGATGGCTGGTTGTTTCTGTTCTCAAAATTGATCAGTGGGTTGAGGTGTTGTGAGTTCTCCTATTCATTTTCAACCTTCCCTTCAGCCTTTTACCTCGTGGTTTCAGCAGCCATTGGCAATTATCACCAGTCTTGCATCAACCAGTCATCACTTCCTGTACAGTCCAGCTCTAAAATATGTGTTTAGTCCTCCTTCATTCCTACTACGTAGTTCAAGTTCAGGAGACTGCTATTTGGTTTCAGTGCTCTAGCAAGACCCTACCTAAATCTGCCCCCCACAGCGCTACCAGAGAAATCCTCTGAAACGCACAGCTGCCCCTCTGACTCCTGGCCCTGCTTTGAAATGACTTCCCATAACTTTCATGGAAGCATCCACACTTCTTAGCATAAAAACATGACCCTTCAGAACCCCCTGGAGAAACAGACGAATCCAGGTCTGTGAAGCCATCCCGCCGGAAACATCCTGGAGGACCAAAAAGCAAAGAAGATACCAAAGTCTGTGGGGGTCATGTTGAAGGGACACAGGAGCCAGATTGAAGGGGCTCACCCTGGCCTAGGAGGGGACAATTTGAGCATCAAAAATGAGACTGCAGTGGGATAGAAACATTTTAATGTGCAAATAAATTCATCATTCTGATGAAAGAAAATACTTGAATTTTTGTCCTGACTTTTCCATACAAACTGTCCTTACTTTAGGGTAATAAGATAATTGATGGAGGAAAGTTCTATACAGAAGAATTCAAGTGAATGAGCACTGAAGGAATTATAGAATTAGAATGACATTGTTTCCAAAGCGTTTAATGAAATACTGGGTCTGGTGATAATTGCCAATGGCTGCTGAAACCACGAGGTAAAAGGCTGATGGGAAGGTTGAAAATGAATAGGAGAACTCACAACACCTCAACCCACTGATCAATTTTGAGAACAGAAACAACCAGCCATCACGTGCCTGGGATATGAGGCATAGGAAGTACACCACCACCACCTGTGAGGTATACTTGCACACAAATGAATAAAAACCTACCTTTAATTCCTTCAAATATCTAGATCTAACTATTGATTTACAGAAAACACACGGAATATAGAGACATGTCACCTGACATAGCAGGGATCTAATCAGCAAAACCAAACCCACAATGCAGAGAATTCTAGAGTATAAATAATACGGGTTTTTCAACAAATAAATGGAATAAAAAGAAGGAAAAAAAAATCTTCAGGTCAAAAGAAACATAAGAGATATATCAATTAAATGCAATGGGTGATGGATCTCATTTGGATCCTGATATTAACAAATCAATGCTACAAAAAAGGTATATGATAACTGAGAAATTTCAGCACTGGCTATTTTATGATTTTAAGCAGTGATGCGCTAGAGCCAACTTGCACTAGTTCGTGAGAGCCAACCATGGACACAGCTTCCCAACTCTGTGCTCAGTGTCATCATGGTAGCAGCTTGAAAGTAGCCACAGTGGGAGGATTTACGCCATAGAAATGGGCAAATACTACTAATCAGAGGTTTTTCTTCTAGAAAGCCAGTGGCTAAACATTTCCCAGCAAATCTCTGATTTTAAGGAACTATTATTATATTACCATTACTATTATTAAGAATAATAATGATTTTATAGTTACGTATTTTTTAAAAAGCCCTTATGTTTTGAGATCATATTGAACTATTTACCACTAAAATTATATGATGTCTGAGGTCAGCTTAAAAATAATCATGTAAAAGGCAGGAGGGCAGAGTAGGGTAGAGATGGAACAACATCAGCCTTGTATTGATAAAGCCGAAGCAGGCTGTGGAGCCCCTAGGGGCTCACCACTATTCTCTCCACTTTTTAAAATTCCCTGGGAAAAAGTTATAAACACAACCACAAAGGCCCTCCAATGGGTGCCTGGCTTCCTCCCACCACTCTCCCTGGACCTTCCACTCCGATCCTAGCTGCAGAGCCCCAGACGCAGTTCCCTCCTTGCCTTACCCCTGGGCACTGGGTCTGCTGCGCCCCTCGCTCGTTTCCCTCTCCCCTCCTCCCTGCTGTCTTCCCCCAGCTCCCATTAAGCCTCCAGGTCTCACAATCACCTCAACTGAAATGTCACCACGGATCCTGTGACGTCCAGCATTCGACTGTATCTCTATCAACGGTTTAATCCATACAGGATCCTACGAGGCACTTACAATTATTAGCCTCATTTTGCAGATGAGGAAACTTGGCTGGAGTGAGGTTAAATGATTCACAGCTGGTAATACTGGGGCACAGATTCAAACCCAGGCAGTCTGCCCCCAGAGACCCTGCTCACCGCACAGCGCTGTTCCCTCCACCGCGCTGCGCCACCTTCACTCTGCTGCCATGAGACCTGCACCCCTCTCCTCTCTACTCGCTTCTCTTACTCATTAGACAGGAAGTTGCCTAAAATGATGTCTTGATAATACAGTTCCCCAAACAGTAACATTCAGTAAGTGCTATATGAATAAGTATGCAGTTTTTTTTTCCTTGGCCAGCGATTTTCAAACTGTGTTCCCCCGAACCCTAGGGTCAAATTAGAAGTGGCACATGGACTGTCCTAGAGAAGGGATGGCTGGCCCTTAGGGAGGAGGAAGCACAGAGCTACAGATCTACCACGACTGACTTAGTTTATGTTTTATATTTATGTTTTATATAGCGAGCTTTGCAGTAAGTTTGGAGAAAGAGTCCCGCGACTAAAACAAAAAGTTCACTATCATTGCCCTACTTCAATGTACCTTCATTCTAACCATCTTTGGAAGGCAAGGGGTCTCTTCCCAGCTAGGTTATGAAAGGGAATCTTCCTAGTATCCTACAACGTTTATACTATTTCTTCAAATTCAAATTTCTGAATTCTTATTCTGAATTGTAAAAGTAGAGAAACGAGAACTGCTAAGGGTTGTTTCTGTTCCCCAAGAACTTACTCTCTGTTCTTTGAGCTAAGCCTTTCTCTCCTCTCTCTTTTCTCCAAAGACTATCTCATGTGTCTATGCCCAGGAAATGCTCACCGTGTCCAGGTACGGCAGGATTTCCCACAGTGACACGAAGTGTAGCAGCGTCACTGACTTATATACAGTCTTCTGCGTATGGTCTGGTTGGATGGACATGGGAACTTCTGCAATGACAAACAGGTGGTTGGGCCATTCCAGGATCCTCTCCCACACCCATTCAAGGGCACCCTGCTATCTCAAAGCCAGGAAGAGTGAAGGGCCCAGTCACAGGGCACCACTCCCCAATTCCAGGAAGAGTCATAAGGCAGGGAGTGATGGAATGAGATTCCTCTCATATCCCTAAGCTCTGAGGTAGGTGCCCTGCCACCCTGGAAAACAAGGCACATCAGTTCCACCTGCGGGTCCAGGAGTTCTCAACCCCGGCTCCTCAGCAGAATCTCCTAAAGCCCAATGGGAAAATACATATGCGCAGATTCTACCCCTCCTTTCCCATTCCAACCAGGACATATTCATCTAAGAGCTCTTAGAAGGGCCTGGAACCTCTGGTCTCTAGAAGTTCCACAGAAAATTCTGATGTACATCCAACACAAAGAAACATGGCCCTAGTGTTGGGTACTAGAGAGCAGCCCCTGTATCTTGTGCATGTTTGAAGCCCCAGTGCCTAATGATAAAATAAACTGGAGCAAACTGGGTATCTCCCAAAAGAATCTCCACCCATCTCCTCACGCTCCTCTTCACAGGACAGAGACCACTTGAGAAGGCTGAGCTATTGTTTGGATTGAAGCCGTTGCTGGATACCTAAAACAGAGCTAAAATACTCCTGGAATGTGATATACTCAGGCGTGTATTCTCCATCTTCTGTCAGCAGTGCCCCATAGTCTGAAAAATACAGAGAAACGTGTCATTTTCCCCAGGAAAGCCTCAGCTTCAGCTTCTTTCCCCAGGAAGAGATGAGAACTTGGTACTGAGCAAAAGGATCCTTAATACAAAAGCTTTGGGACAGAAAACTTGGCATTAGAAAAAAAAAAAAAAATGCCACTTCATAGTTAATCCAAACTAGGAAACTAGAAAGCTTTCCAGGGCTTTCAACAGGAGGTAAACAGCACCAGACCATGGGTGTCTGACAAGCTCTGGCTGACAGCCCAAGGCTCTCTAATCCAGCGGTTTCTCCTTCCCATTCAATTTCCAGCTGAACTCCTTCCTTTCTTTCACACTTGACTTCCCATTTGGTCTCTTAATAGACTCGTAGACTGGGGAGGATACATCAGTTGATACCCTGGAGCTATCAGAAGATCCAGAGTTTCTGCAGGAAACTTGTAAGAACAAGGGCCTGTGCAGGGGAGAGACAAGATTAAGCTACCAACTTCTTTGCTTGCCAAGTCCCAGAAAGCCTAGATTCTACTGGTGAATAAATTCTAGTACTGTCAAGAGGAACAAATATCAAATCCTCAATCCCTAGCATATGTTAAGGGCAAAACAGATGAACAGTTTCAGAGATTATCCTCAGAGGCCTACCCTAGGACACTCCAGTCTCAAATGGTGGGGTAACCTTGGTAGGAGACTATTCTGGGGGACATGTACTTGCCATAGCTGGTGACCACAGGGAGATAAGTGTCCAGAGATGCAGCTCCGCCCATGAAGCCAAAGTTGGTGCCACCATGGAACATATAGAAGTTGAGGGAGAACCTAAGCTTGAACATTTCACGCACGTCCTTCATTAGCACTGCATATAGGTAGGAAGAAAGGGGGAAATGGAAGAGTGTGTGAGAATGTATAGCCCTTCGTGGGGGGCTAAATCATCTAGACCTAAACTATTCACAATCAACCAATATCTCATGCCCAGAAAATGTGTGGGATTAGCCAGAATTGACTGAGAAGGATTGGTAGTTATTCCCAGTAACATTTTCATAACCCAAAGTCATTCATTACTTTCTCGTCTGAGTTTCACATTTTTGGGAGATATTTTTTCCAGCACACAAACGGCATGTATCAAACATTTGCTTGTGCCTCTTTGTCTTAGGTAAATATATGTCCAGTTTAGTGTTTCTTCTGAAGCACTTAGCACTTTTAACAGTGACTGATCTGAAATTGTGACACCAGGAACATTCACCTTCATATTCCACTTTAAAGATCACTACAATTCACCAGGGAGGACTGCAGAATTGGGGTCAGGTAATCTGGGACCAGATAACATTCTACTTCTACCCAACACACTTTCACTGAATTTCCCTGCCTGTCAGAACAAATCATTCTATTTACTTTAATAGCCTCCACAAAATATAATTAGAGGGGAAACTGCTAAAATTTAAGTTTTAATTACAATGATCTCAGTGCTCATTTTAGGCTGTCACTTTACCTGCACAGATGTCTATGAGGTATCTACTTGATTACACTGATATTTGCAGAGCTATAAGATGTAGAAGCCTGGTATTCTATACCTCAAGTATACTAATCAGCAGAAAGAACAAGTCAGTGCCATCTGTGGCCTGTGTTCTCCCGAGAAAGGAATTAAGGAACACCCACTTTGTGGATCCAGACGGTTGCGGAGAGCACCCCACGTGTCAAAAGAGCTCGCTGTATACACCATCATCATTATGGGGCTACGACCCTGAGAAAAATCAAGTGGCAATTTAGAAAAGTTTATTACAATTAGAAGCTTGAATTGTTTGGAAGGGAGCTGTTAAGTCTGGTTCTCACATCCCCACCCTTGGCAACTCAGAGCATCCCCTCACCGCTCACTAACTCTGAGTTTTACTCTGCCATTCTCACAGTATTTTCCTGGTCTCATTATTCCTCTTGTTTCACTGGTCTTCTTGCCCAAGCTTTGGCAAAATCAATTGCCATTTCAACACTGCCCTTTCTAGAACTTTCTAGAAATAGAATCTTTTCATACGCTTGAATGACCAGAGTAGAGGTCTAGTAAGGAAGTGCCTAACACAAAGGAAGCACTAAAAATGTTGAACAAATGAGTACCAAAAAGGTTGAATACCAAAAGCAAGAATTCTCCAAGCCCAGAATTGCCACACATGCTCCAGGTCCCACTCTCGACCTTGCCATCACTGTGTCACCTCTCATTCCTTCACCACTGGGACCTGCTAGCCTGTCTGTTCAGGCTGGACTCCATCATTGACCCATTCGATTCTGCTCCTTCTCAAACTATAAAGTTAGTCAGTCCTTTGAATTTCTGCTCTCATTACTGTCACAACCACCCACTCTGGGGCCCTTCCAATGAAGCCCCTGCAGCAGCCACGTTCATGCTGAAGCTTCCAAATGCTTCAAAGAAAGTCCTAAAACACTGCCAACTTGATCGACCACAAATTCACGTGATCTGACCTTATCTTTATCTATAGTTCTTCCTGGGAACTTTTATATTAATATTTAAATTTTTTAAAACTCTATTGAATTCCAAAAATAATGTTCTGAATCCTTTAAGGCTAATTAAACTGAAGCCATGTGGCTCAAGCTCCTCTCAATCTCATAGAATCCCCAAACCATAGAACTATGGTCTGAATGTCTGTGTCCTTCCAAAATTTATGTTGAAATCCTCACCCTCAAAATGATGGTATTAGGAGGTGGAGCCTTTGGGAGGTGATTAAGTCATGCACGTGGGGCCCTCATGAGTGAGATTAGTGCCCTTGTAAAAAGAGACCCAGGAGAGCTGCCTGGCCCCTCCTACCATGTGAGGAAGCAGCTATGAATAGAAGGCACCTTCTATGAACCAGAAAAGTGGGCCCTAACCAGACACTGAATCTGCCAGCACCTTGATCTTAGACCTCCAAGCCTCCAGAACTGTGAGAAATAAATTTCTGTTGTTTATAAGCCACTCAGTTTATGGTATTTTATCATAGCAGCCCAAATGGACTAAGTCTCATAGATTCATACAATAGGAAGGATTTTTTATTTGCGCTTTTCTAGTGTATCACTTCTCACTTCCTGTAGGCATTGTCATCTGTAAATACTGGAACACTTATAGGCACTTTGTGGCCACTGCCCTTCATCTTTGTCTGATAAGGAATTCATTGCTACACAAGGCAGTCCATTCCATTTTTGGAGAATTCAGATTGTTAAAAATTATAATCCTTATAATGAGACAATGTATGTTTTCTCATTAATTTTTACCCATTGAAACTAATTCTGCTCTCTAGTACTACAAAGAGTTTCCCTTTCACATGGAAATACTCTAAAATTTTGAAGATGCTCACCAAATGAGTCTTATTTTTAATGTGAGACTCACTCCCAGTTCCTTGAGTTATTTTTACATATCCCTACCCATATTTCCTGGAAGTATTCCACTTTGTTAAAATACCTCGTAAGACATGATGCCCTGAGCAGAAAAAAAGAAAAAACAAATGCTTCACATTTGTTCTTGCCAGTATGGAGAAATGTGATAATGTCATTTCTATCAACGAAACTCAAGTTTTCAAAGTTATTGGAAGTTGATGTCACTTGGTTCAGGTGAAGCATGCAGTCAACTGACTTCCAAAACCCCTTTGATGCAAAGTGCCATCAAGATAGCCCTCTTCCTTTCTGCATTTTGGCCCTTTAACTTTGCTGCCATCATTTGGTTTTTAACTTTAATGCAGGGGCTGTACAATTACTCCATGTTGATTGCAGCCTACTAAGATGCAGAAGACCCCACTCCTTTCAGCATTCTCTCGTCTGGACCCTTGATAAGATAAACCTCTCTATCTTCTCTCTCTTTGTTCAGGAGAATATCAATCAGGACAAAGGCAGCAACAGAGCCCCCATGCACAGCGAGCAACCCTAGATGCAGCCTCTGTAAGGGCAAGGAGTATGTCTGTCTGATCACCGGTATATATGAGGACTCAAAAAAAGTCCTCATTCTGATCTTAATTTGAAACCTCTAACTTCTCACCTAGCTCAAGTGTCAGGTCCCCGTTCACTATGTGAGCTGTACTTTATCCAGCTTGGAGAGGATTCTCTTTGACAGAAAATACAAAAACAAAACAGGGAGTCAGAAGCTCTGTTTTCTCCCTATATTCAGTTAATATCGCAACATCTACCCTAAGAATTGTGGTTCTCTCAAGTTGTTCTCTGTCTTAGTCAAGTCTAAGAAATGCACTGGAAGCAAATTACAACAGACTTTATTTAATGCTGAGGGCTATGGGCAAGATATTGTGGGCATGCGAATTTGATTTAGTCGAACCTAAAGCCACTTAGAGGAGGTATTTCAAGGGCATGAGAGATCCAAATTTTAACTGAACTAATCACTGCTGAGAATTTCCCCAGCAAATGAGTGAAGAGGTCCTAGCACGGACAAGAATCAAAATGTCTCCCAGCCCTAAAGTGTCCGTACCTGAATTGAAGAAAGCTCTCGATAAGTTTCTTGCTTGATATTCTTCATGTGGACAGTGGCAAGCACTGGGGAGGGAAAGGAGAAACTCTGCATGTGCCCTGCTATGACCACTACAGAGCAGGGCAGAAGACACCCTCACCCCCCAGGGCCAGGAGGGACAGTGGGCTCAACACCTCCTGTACATGCCTCTCACAGTCATTTCCCATTGACACGCTTGTGGCTAGCTCTGATGTGATCCTACATACACTTGGATCCAAACATGCAACATACAAAGGGCTTTCAAATACATCCCTTCATTTAGCATTTGCTATGAATGACCCAGAGAAGTAAGACTGGCAGTTAAAATAAACCACATCACACTGATGAATAATGCAGGCCACATGAGGAAATCGAGCCCAGAGAGGTGAGTAACCTAAGACCTAAAACTTGGCTACAGGTCTCTTGACCTCCAAATCAGAACACTATTCTGACCCTCCCACTACAAGATGAGGAAGGGTCACCAAAAAGCCTGGCTGAGCGAATGGCAGAGGACAAGGCACCTGACAAAATTGCTTGGGTTCAAGAATTCCAAAAGGCACTATTCTCTGGCTCCATTTGTCTGCATGTTACCTTTTCCCATTTTTCTGTGTATCAACTCACGTTGCTCTTTGTAATCCTATTCTATATTTCTCTGCTGCTTTTATTTCCTGGGCTTATTTATCCCATGAGCTTCTGGGGCTGGGTCCACGACAGGACAATTTCTCTGACACGGCATCCACTTCCCATGTCAATGACAGAGTTGCCTTTATTCAAGTCCCAGCCAGGCCGCACCCTGGGCCCCTAAGGGGCTGAGGGGGTGGAGTGAGTGTCCTGCATGGTGCACGCCCAGGGGTAACATCTGGTGGGGCAGCAAGGCCTGACTGGCTCCTTAACTCAGGCCTGCTTTCACCTAAGGACAACCGGGCCTCATCCATGGAGACGGGAAGGATGGCACAGCACAGGGACTCCCATTCTGTTTCAGACTTGACTAATGGAGGAACTAGGGCAAAACCAAAACTGTACCATCTTTTACGTGGCCTCTTCTCAGTTCTAGTCCACTATCAGCAGTCATGAGCAGCACCTTGATCCCTCTTTTCACCAGGGCCTACGGAGAAATTCACAGGGAGGTAAATGAACTGTCTCTGGCCCCTCGGGACTGCTCCTCTCTGGAAAAAATTATGGCAATAAAAATACTATTAATAGAGAGAAGCTGAGAAATGGAGAGAAAGGTCTAATTCCCCATCCAGCTACTTATAAGTTAGGAAATTAAGACAAAAATCTCATCCCCACTTCAGCCACACTCAGCAAGGCCAAAGTGACAACTGAAATTTGAAACCTAATACAAGAGGCAGTGGGATTGTTTGCATTCGCCTTAATATAGTGCTTTCCCCTGAGGACCTGAATTCTGGATTTTCTCCAGTGTATCAGAGAGCTTAAGGTGAACAGTCTTCTCCACATTCTCACCCAAATTAGCCACATCCCATGGGCCCAATACACAAGAGGCCTTTGGGGACACATGCGCAACTGTGGGCTTTCCTTTGGTCGAAGGCAAAGGCAGGCAAGTTTTGGCTAAGTCCAGCCACAGTCACACTTTTTGCTGCATGAATCTTTAATGTTCCTACTTTAACTAAAAAAAAATTCTAGATAGTTTGTAAATCCAAGATAGAGAGAAGAGGCTATGGGACTTATCTACTTCGTGGTAGAATCCTGGGAGTGTGACCACGGGTACTGAGATAAGCCAAAGGTACATCTTCCTGATCTTTCACATCAGAATATCCTGAAAATGAAAATATTCCTGCAATTAACCCTATAATCCTTTGTTAGGTATGAGGAAGTAGTTTGTTTCTACTGGACTTTTTTGAAAAAGAGGGGAGGCAGAGAAGTGATTCTGAGAAGAGCCAGCATGTCATATACCAATCAGTGTCGCCCCACTCCTCTACCATGGGTCCCGTTGGAATACCATGAGTCAAGTGTCTAGCCCCCATGAGCAACATGGCTCAATGGCAGATGATCATATCACTTATCCTACTAGACACCTGAGAAAGAAAGAGGGTGGTAACAATTATTCTAGCATCCTGGGGGTGTCCTGGACAAACCAGGACACATGGTTCATAATTCATAGGGATAGTAACAGGTTCCACTTCTAGGGATGATGAGCTATTTTTGTTTCCAACTGCTATTGTTTGCATGTGCCCCCAGAAGTTTGAGCGTTGGTAACCTGGTTGCCATTTTGGTAGAGTTAAGAGCTGGGGCTTTTGGGAGGCAATTGGGTCATAAAAGCTCTGCCCTCATGAATGGATTAATGCATTACCACAGAGTGGGTTCATTATCATGAGGGTTTGTCCCCCTTTTCTGTCTCATGTGCTCGCTTGCCTCCTGATGCCTTCCACCACATGCTGCCCTGCACCAGAGGCCAGCACCATGCTCTTGGGCTTCCCAGCCTCCAGAATCATGAGCCAAATAAACTTTTCTTTATAAATTACTCTTATAAAATTCTTTATGAAGTATTGCGTTGTAGCAGCAGAAAATGGACTAAGATACCAACTAAATTTCTTTCTAATTACAATTATACAAGCTGGACAAAATACTTTTCAAAAACTTCTTTGGAGACACCAGATATGTAAGGTAGAACTTGAGGAGCCAAGGTCCCAGTGAGAACGGGAGGCTGGCATTTGGCACTGCTTTTGCCTTAAGACAGTGGCTGATTCCTAAAGCATCAGCCAGGAATAGTCTGAGAAGCTGAGCAGAGATGCCAGCAGTTTTACAAGACTTGGGGAAAGAAACTACAGTTTGACGACTGCCACAGGTTAGACACCATGGCATTCAGCTAGAATCTACAGGGCTATCCCCTGGGAATAAGAGTGAACAAGAACTAGATTAGCTCACACACGGATTGAAGCTCAGCTTCAAATCATTGCAAATATCTGCGAGAAGCAAAAATGAATCCATCTGGAAGATGATCAAGAGCCTCAAATGATCTCAATGTTTTCATAAATAAATGTCTGACGTTAAATTAAAAAATTATTAGGCATACCAGAAGACAATACTTTACTGAAACCATGAGAAAAAATACAACAGAAACAGATCAATAGGAGCTCAAATATTAGGTTTATTAGACACAGATGTTGAAATAATTATAATTGATGTGTTCAAGCAATTAAATAAAAAACAGAAAATTTTGCAAAGCAATGAAAACTCTAAAAAAGAATCAAATAAAAATTCTAGACCCAAAAATTAAAATATTTGAAATTAAGAACTTAATAGGATGGGTTTAACATCAAATTAAACAAACCTAATGAGAAAATTAATGAATTTAAAGATAATTTAGAAGAAATCATCCAGAAAATAGTATAATATATATGTGGAATATAAAGAAAACATCTAAATTTGTGAAATTGAAATGCCAGAGGAGAGGGGAAAGAAAACAGAGCATAATTGCTAAGAATTTTCCAAAATAGATTACAGATTTCAAGCCAAAAATTAAAGCGTGCAAAAAACATAAGCAGGATAAGTAGAAAGAAAACCACACCTAGGCATATCTTAATAAAATTGCTGAAAACTGAAGAAAAAAGTATTAAAAGCAACCAGAAGCAAAGAGACACTTTACCGTCAAAGGAACAATAATTTTATTGATAACTGACTTCTTAACAGATGTCAGAAGAATGCCCGAAGAAAGTAAGTGCCAACCTAGAATTGTACTTAGAACAAAAATGTACTTCAAAACTGATGGTGAACTAGACTTATTTTCAGACAAACAAAAGGTGAAAGAATTTGTCACCAGTATACATGCAACAAAGAAAATATTAAAGGCAGAGAGGAGGAGGGAGGAGGGGACGGGTATTTGTATACACAAGGAGTGCAATGCGCACTACCCGAAGGATGGACATATTTGAAGCACGGACTTCGGTGGGGGGGGAACCAAGGGCAACACATGTAACCTAAACGTATGTACACCCATAATTTGCTGAAATAAAAAATAAATAAATAAATAAATAAATAAATAAATAAAGGCAGAGAAAAACAAGAGAGATGAAAGCTCAGAGATGCAGAGGGTAAAAGCAACAAAAAGTAAACTAGATGGGTAAATCTAAATGAGTGTTAATTCTACATAATAATAAAAATGACAATAATGTTGCAGGTCTAAAATATATATATAACATTAGATGAAATGATAACAATGGTACCTAAGGTGGGAGAGAGGAAAATGCAATTAACTGTGCTAAGGTTCTTGCTTTGCCCTGGAATTGGCAAACATTTCAACTTAGATGTTAACAATTCAAGGATGGAGACTGTGATCTGTATGACAAACATTAAAAGAATAGTGAAAACGTATAAAAAGCCAGTAGAGGAGAAAATGGGTTAATAAAAAAATAGTCAATCCAAGAGAACACAAGAAAGAAGAGAAAAGGGACCATAGAACAGGTAGGACATATAGAAATAAAATGATAAGATGATAGATTTAAATGCAAATACAGGCCGGGCGCGGTGACTCACGCCTGTAATCCTAGCTCTCTGGGAGGCCGAGGCGGGCAGATTGTTTGAGCCCAGGAGTTCAAGACCAGCCTGAGCAAGAGCAAGACCCCGCCTCTACTAAAATTAGAAAGAAATTAATCAGCCAACTAAAAATATATAGAAAAAATTGGCTGGGCATGGTGGTGCATGCCTGTAGTCCCAGCTACTTGGGAGGCTGTGGCAGTAGGATCACTTGAGCCCAGGAGTTTGAGGTTGCTGTGAGCTAGGCTGACGCCACGGCACTCACTCTAGCCAGGGCAACAGAGTGAGACTCTGTCTCAAAAAAAAAAAAAAAAAATGCAAATATATCATCAATTACATTAAATGTAAACAAACCAAATACTTTATTCAAGAGACAAGAATTTTCATGACGAATTAACAAAAACAAATTCTAATTACATACTACTTTAAAGACATGTACATTAAATCATGGATACAAAAAATTTGAAAGTGAAAAAAAAATATGTATCATGCAAACATCAACTAAAATAGAGCTATGATATCAACAGAAAGGAAAGATATTCTTAACATCACTTCTTTGCCTTACACTAGAGTTATGCAGGTAGTTTCCAGTCCCTTCTCTAGAAGGTAAATGCATGCAGAAATTAAACTGGACCTTATTCATCTTCATATCCCATGGTTCTATGAAACCTACAGGTACTCAGGATATGTTTGCTCCACAAACAAATGGCGAGAAAAGAAGTGCGTAAATATGGAGAAAAATTAAAAAAGCACTTACCTTTTTAACGTATGACATGTACTTTTTATCCAGATAATATGAACCATATTCATTTTCGACTTGCACAGCAATGATGGGACCTCCCTGGTTATACTGAAGGTCAAGGAGATGAGAGTTTCAGAGTGAGGTAAGGGCGGGAAAAGACTGGATTTGCTGAGTTTACTAAGCACACACATATCTGGAGTGCCATAAAAATAACACACTCCTAAAGCCAACCTCAAGTTGCAATACAGTTCTGGCAATTTCTCTCACACTAAGGTAGCAGTCACCTCGGGGAAGAAGTCATATACTCAGAATCCTACATTTCCCAATATTGCTTAAATAATTAACTTCCTTTATTTTTTCCCTAATTCAATGCATTAAGCATGGGGCCTCAAACTTTCACAACCATCTTTCCACCTGAGCACTAGTGACAGCATCAATGACTAAGGTGTCTGTCATCCTTTCTAAGGGTTATCTCACCTCCTGTGTGCTGGATCTCATCTCCTTCCCACTTTTCAGGAACGTTGCTCTTTGGTGTACCCCTTCTGTCTTCTGTATCTTCATCTCTTTCCTTCGTGAACCTTTCTCGTCATCATTTAAATTGACTTAAGCTTCTATGTTTTAAATAACTTTCCTGGACCACTCCCCCTCCAGTTAGCATCCTCTTGCCCTCTTCAGCTTCATGGCCAAACTTTGTGAATTATTTCTGTACTCCCTCTTGACCCATCCTCCCATCTACTCCTCTACTCACTGTAGCCTCACTTTCATTCTTTCCATTCCACCTAAATTGTTAGCACTCACCTTCTTTTTACTAAATTCAATCATGAAATTTTAGTCCTAATGTAACTGTTCTCTTAGCAACATTTGATACTCTTGGCCATTTCCTCATTCATGAAACCCTCTCTTCTGCTGTCTTCTGTAACCCATTCTCTCCTAGCTCTGGTTACTCTTCCTCAGACTCCTTTGTGGGATCCTTTTGTCCTCTTAATGTTGGTGTTCCTCATGGTTCTCTGTTACTCCCAACTCTGTGTTGATCGCAGCCCCTTCTGCCCTGGTGATCATGTCCTTTGGCAAATATCTTTAAACCCTCCCTCCTTGTTGTCCCTTTCTGTCAATGTTAACATGCACAGTTATCCCCTATCTTTATAGCTCTCTCAACCCAAAATCCCGGTCAGTTAACGTATCTTTTCTCCCTATCTTACACCTGTCACATCCTAGGCGAATTTCACTGTGCCCACTTTGCACTTCCTCAATCGACTCTCAGAACACATGAGACAATCATGAGGTACCCCTCCCAGATAAGAAAAATATTGTTGACACTTAAGAATTAAACTCATGCCAATCATGCAAGTAGCAATCTGGGCAAGACCCGGGACTATGTGTATGTCTGACTGAAGTGTTTGCACACCAAAAACCGATCACCATGAACTAGGAGAAATTTTAGATGCAGAGAATTGAAATGGGAGGATATTTAGCAAGGAATAACTGACTATATTGTAAACGCTGATAAGGAAGAAAAAAAGACACAAAGCCTAAAACAGTGTTTCTCAAATCTTTAAATTACATATCCCCTACTGACAAACATCAAGCAACCTTTTCAAAACCTGCTTCTCCCCTCCCCTTTCCTATCCAACCAATGAGGAACCTAACAGACTGGAAAATAGAAAAGAGGAAAGATCCAGAAGTTGACAGTACCTGGAATTATCTGAAGCAAGAGACCCTGAATCTGAAAAACGCAACTGAAAGTTCTAAAAGAAAGGTATTCAGTTGTAAGGAAGTGGTGATTCGTGAGGCCTACAGAATGTTCTCAAGACCTCCTAACCTCCTCAGGGCCTGGTTTCATGCTCACTAAGCAACTTGCTGATTACTAATTTAGTTTTTCAGTCAAGATTTTCAAGACTAAGAAGTCCTGAATTAGGGATGGGGTGAGCATTCTAGTCTAGCATTGTTCAGTAGAATTTTGTGCAAAGATGAAAATGTTCTATATTCACACTGTCTAATATGGTAGCAACCAGCCACGTGTGGCCATTGAGCACTTGAGATGTGGCTAGTACAAATGAGAAATTACATTTTTTATTTTATTTAATTGTAATTAATTTAAATTTAAGCAGGCACATGTGGCTATGGCAATCATATTAGACGGTGTAGCTCTAGTCTCAGTAAAGGCCAATCTCTACTACACTCCACATACACATTAATTTATGTTCTTAAGTCATGAGTTTCAATGGCTTCCTTGAGTCTAATTAACTCTGAGACACTCATAGTGTTAGGAACCAACTCTGTTCCCAGTAAATTCACACCATGTGGAGCCTCGTCCTGGCCATATGCAAGCCTTGCCATTGCCTCCATTCTATCTACAATGTCTCCTTCAAATGATCCCTGTGAGGATAAAATATGCTAAGTAAATGTTAATTACCTAGACCAAAGCTTGACACCTAATAGATGCTATTAACTTGTTACTCCTCTCTACTCATTTTCTACCTAGTATATAGTCCATTGTATGTTTTTCAGCCATTTTAGAAATATAGTGGCATGTTATGTCCACTTAGAAATATAGTGGCATGTTATGTCCATTATGTCCACTTAATACCCAATGGTTTTATTGCAGAGAGGTATATTAAAAGCTAAGTAAATTGCAACTTTTACAAAACCACTGACCTAAAGTCATCTGTATAAGCTTCTGTTTGTGAAGGACTGACACATGTAGCTATCATTAGGAGATAAATGAAGACATTTTGAGGATAATCACTAATTTCCAATTATGGCAATAGAGAGAGCAAGTGAATAATGGACAAGACAAAATAAAAATACACAGAGTGTAGTTCCAAGTGTCCTTCCAGGAAAAAGGTAGATCTAAGTATGTGAGTGTTCAGTTAGGCAGCAGGTGCAGGAAAGGCATAAAAGAAGAGCAATTAAAATCTGCCATTTTACAATAAGGAATTGGAATTAGCTGTTGCCTATGCTTCCTGTTCCTGAGCGTACAGAAAGTAAGTTAGTCCTATCCAGGAAACTAATCCAGGCAATCACTTCCATTGGTCTTAGAGATGGGGGAGTGGGTTTTACCTGGAGTGGTACTATCCTGGAAATCAGCTTGTCAAAGTAGCGATTCACTGCATTAGTGAAGCCCTTGTACATTGTTCTCAGCTTCATTTTCGGGTCTTTGAGTAGCCAGCTAAGATTGGAAAGGCGAGACACAGACTTGGGATGGGAGACAACAATGAGAATGTTCAAGCATAGGAGGCTGGAAATTGCAGACAGCCCAGATTTGCACAGCCACACCAGAACAGCATATTGTGAGGGGTTAATCCAACTTTAAGAAAAAGCAGTTGGTGCCAGTTACAAATAGCTCAGCACCTGGGCCATCATCTCTTTCCTCAAAATGTAAATGGAGGTTGTATAAAATGACATGATCTAGAGCAGAGCTCATCAAACCACAGCCCCCAGGCCAAATCAGATCTGCAGTCTGTTTCTGCAAATAAAGTTTTATTGGCACACAGGCACACCCATTTGTTTACATATTGTCATGGTTGCATTCATGCTATACCAGCAAGATGGAGTAGCTGCAGGAGACACTGTATGTGGTCCACAAAGCCTAAAATATTTACTATCTGGCTTTTTTATAGGAAAAGTTTGCCAATCCCTAGTCTAGAATGGGATTTTTTTTTCAAAAAATTTAGGGGTACTAGTGTTTTTTGTTACATGGCTGAATTGTATCATGCTGAAGTCAGGGTTTTCAGTGTACCTGTCACCAGAATAGTGTACATTGTACCTGAGAGGTAGATTTTTATCTCTTATTCCCCTTCCTCCCTCCCTCTTCTTAGTTTACAATTTCCATTATCCCACTTTATGACAATATGTACCCCTCGTTTAGCTCCAACTTATAAGTGAGAACATGAGATATTTGTTTTTCCATTCCTGAGATAATTCACTTAGGATCATGGCTTCCAATTCTATCCAAGTTGCTGCAAAAGACATTATTTCATTCCTTTTTATGGCTGAGTAGTACTCCATGGTGTGTGTGTGTGTGTGTGTGTGTGTGTGTGTGTGTGTGTGTGTGTGTCTGTATATACCACATTCTGTTAATCCACTCATGAATTGATGGGCACTTAAGTTGGTTCCATATCTTGACAATTGTGAATTGTGCTGCGATAAATATTCGGGTACAGATGTCTTTTTTATAAAATGACTTCATTTCCTTTGGGTAGATACCCAGTAGTGGGATCGCTGGATCAAAGGTAGGTCTACTCTTAGTTCTTTGAGGACTCTCCATACTGCTTTCCATAGTGGTTGTACTAATTTATATTCCCACCAACAGTGTATAAGCATTCCCTTTTCACCACATCCGTGTCAACATCTGTTGTTTTTTTGACTTTTTAATAATGGCTATTCTGATGGGATAAGGTGATATATCATTGTGGTTTTAATTTGCATTTCCCCAGTAATTAGTAATGCTGAGCATTTTTTCATGTTTGTAAGACCCCAAAAGCAAATACAGCAACAGCAAAAATAAGTAAATGGGACTTAATTAAACCAAAAAGTTTCTGCATATCAAAGGAAGTAATCAACAGTAAATAGAAAACCTACAGAATGGGAGAAAATATTTGCAAACTATACATCTGACAAAGGGCTAATATCCAGAATCTACAAAGAACTCAAACAAATCAGCAAGAAAAAAAAAATAACCCCATCAAAAGTGGGCAAATAAATGAACAGATTTTTCTCAAAAGAAAATAGAATAGGATTTTTATAAAGCTATTTATAAGTTAAAAAAACTCTTTAATGAATATTATTCAGCCATAAAAAAGGAACGAAATACTAATACATGCTACAACACAGATGAACTTTGGAAATATCATGCTAAGTGGAAGAAGATAGACATAAAAGGCCACATATTATATAATTCCATTTATATGAAATATTCAGAATAGATAAATCTGTAGAGACAAAAGGTAGAATAGGAGGTGCCAAGGGCAGGGGGGAAGGAAGAAAGAGGAGTGCCTGGATGTCCTTTTTGGGTGATAAAAGGTTCTGGAATTAAATAGTGGTGAT
>NW_012145967.1:4739065-4740645 GCF_000956105.1 Propithecus coquereli | reverse complement strand
GGGCGACTTATCGTCTCTACAAAAAAAAAAAAAAAATCAAATTAAATTATCAGCCAAGCGTGGTAGTGTGTACATGTAGTTCTAGCTACTTGGGAGGCTGGGGCAGGAGGATAGCTTGAAACCAGGAATTGGAGGTTACAACGAGCTGTGATTGTACCACTGCATTCCTGCCTGGGCAACACAGCAAGACCCTGTCTGAAAACAAAACAAAATAGAAGGGAAAAAAAAACCCAAATACTATATAATCCCTAATACTTTAAAGATAATTTTCTATGTCATTAAATGAACAAAATAGTGCAGATAAAAAAATATACATAGAAAACAAAGCAAAATACTTTGCCTAACTTGCATTTGAATGTGCTTGTGGCCCACATGCAGTCACGGCCAGGAACCCTCAAAGCACAACTTACCTGGGCAAGCCTCCAAGGTCTAGGTCACTACCGATGTAGGGGCCTGGACACAGAATGACCCAGAGCCCCACCTCTGAAGCCATGGTTATAAAAGCCCTGGGAAGCAAAGCAACAACAATCACTTCACAGCAGAAGCTGAGGCCTAGAATCACGGCTATGTCTCTCTCCTTGTGTTCTTCTGAGGTTGGAACAGGTGGAACTTCCAGCCTGGCCCACAAAAATCCATGTAGGAGATGTGACCCAGGGGGATGGGGGCACAACACACAGTAAGAAAAGGGCTCTGTCAAGGCACAAGACAGAAAGGTGTTAAAGTGAAAGTTCAGAAATCCTACACCCAACTCCAACTTTCCCACCCAATTCTATTCCTCCCTTGCATTTTCTCTATCTGTGAGCGACACCAGCATTTAAGAAGCCACCTAAGGAAGAAACCTACAAATCATCTTTGCTTCTCTGTCTTCCTCACCTCCTGCTGTTAGACACGTTTGTTCTTCCTATTTAATGTTTTCAAATTTCAAATTCCTCTGCATTGCTACTGCTACTACATTGGCTCAAGAATTCATCATTTCATACCTTAGTTATTAGATGATTGTCTGACCAGTTTCCTTTCTTCATTTTACCTTCTTCCGATGTTTTTCCAATTGCTATCAATACTAATATCATCAACAACAATAGGAACTAATATGTATTTTGTATCAGCAGCAGGCACTACAGCTGAATTCTTTAAGTTTATTATTTTATTTCACAATTCTATGAGAAATGTATCAATATTTTCTTCACTTTGCAGGTAAGAAAATAAAAACTTAGAGCTTCATCAAGGTCACGTTTTTAATAAATGCAAGAACTAAAATTACAACTCAGGCAGAGAGCCTCCAGAAATGAAATCTTAACTACTAGGTTATGCTGCCTCTTAAAAATACTGTCAGAATGATCTTTTTAAACGCCAGTATGAACTTCCCAAATTAAAATTCTTCAAATGTTTCCCCAACACTCTCAGAATAGATTCCAAATTTTGTAGCATGATATACAAGGCCAGGATCTGGACGTTGGCTATCTCTCCAACTTTATTTTTTGACAGTTCTTCCACTAAAAACTAGTAGGTGAGCCAGACAGCATTTCTTGCACTTCCCAGAAAATACAATGTGTGGCAGAAAGTTAATCACCAAGTCCATT
>NW_012145967.1:4734795-4735930 GCF_000956105.1 Propithecus coquereli | reverse complement strand
TATGTAATATTTTTTACCAGTGACAAAAGAATGTATTAATATAACCAAGAAGAATTCATAGCCTCAAAAGTTTATTAATAAATAATAGCAAATAAAAATACTCTAAGCAGTCATCAACACACTAGAAAAAAGAAAGTGAAGAAATGCAATAGAAAAATTGTTTAAACTAAAGCAAAAAATAATATTTAGCGGAGTAAAATTTATTTCTAAAGAGCCTGCTTTTAAAAAAACTAATAAAATATACAAAGTTCTAGAAAAACTAATCAAGGGGAAAGGGAGTTGGAAAAGAAAAATTAAACATTCTGGGTATAGACCTGTATTTTAGAGTAAGCACGTGATTCTGATAGATGAGGGAACATTTACTACAGAAGAATTCCAGCTTATTAACATCAAAAGAATGACAGAATTACAAATTGCCATTTTGCAACAGCCCCCCACCCAAGGAAACAATTGTTTCGGGAAGTGATAAACAATGAATGAAACCACTAGATTAAAGATTGATGGAGAAATTTATACCGAAAAAAGTAGGCTACTGCCATCTGAACCCACTGATCAATCTAAGCATCACTAAAAGTGAGACAACTAAACATTATTTGTCAACAGTGATGCATTTTTTCCCCAAACATGTTGACTATATACCTAAGTAAAGCTCTATAGCTAACTTTTAGTTAAGAAAATGCAGAGAACAGAGAACATGTTAAATGACACCACAAAGAAACAGACACAATGTGGGACACTCTACAGGAAAAGAGTTCCAGATTCTGCACAAGTCAATGCCAGCAGGGAGACAGAAAGAAAACAGCAGTGGTCAGAACTACCAGAGACATGAGAGAAAAATCAAACATGATGTGCAGAGCTGGTTTAAATGCAAATTTGAAGAAATCAACTCTAAAGAAGCACTTTTAGATAGATGAGGAAATCTTACTATCAAAGTTTTATCTAATACCGATTAAAAATTGTTATTTATGTTAGTATCATATGGTATTGTGCTTTTATAAGAAGATGCCCATAATTTTGAGATTTGTGTGAAATAAGGGTAAAAATGACACATATTTTAGAATTTGCTGCAAAATACTTTATCAAAAAAAAAAAGATAAAAGTGGCACATTCTTAAGAAACATTGAATCTGCTTTCT
>NW_012145967.1:4734162-4734745 GCF_000956105.1 Propithecus coquereli | reverse complement strand
ATCCATGTTGGATCCTCCAGTTTTATTACAGCACCTAGGTTATCTCTACCGTGAAGGAAGGTTAAAGGTTTCAATAGCCAAACCTCTGTGTGTGCACTATGCATTAGCTACAAATTTCCTCCCTCTAATGCCCAGCAAAGACGCAAGTAGCCAATATTTTTCCATAATTCTAGACTTCAGGTAAGATAGGAATGTACATAATTTCCGGGGGATGCACCCACAGATTTCTTCTTTTAAATGTTCATAAAAACATGTAAAAAATTTAAATCTACATCTATAATGGCAAAAAATCTATTATCCATAAAACAGCAAGATCTGAAACTTTTATAGGACTGTATGATACAATATTATTTAAATGAATAAGATGAAATCCAACAACTAACAACATAAGATTCATAATGCCCAGTGTTAATTTAAAAATTACTAGACAGGCAAAGAAACAGGAAAATATGACTTGTAACTAGGGGGGAAAATCAATCAATAGAAACAAATCCAGAAATAACACACATGAGGAAACTAGCAGAAAGAAATATTACAAAGGTATGCAAATATACAGCACATCTTTAATAAGTAAAGGAAAACA
>NW_012145967.1:4723834-4734112 GCF_000956105.1 Propithecus coquereli | reverse complement strand
AGCAGCAGAAAATGAAAAATTTATCAGTTAGAACTAACAGCAGAGTAGACAGCGAACAAAAGGTCAGTGAACTTTAAGATATAACAAAAGAAGAAAGCTATCCAAAATGGTATAGAGAAGAAAAATAAGATGGAAAAAAATTGAACGAAGCATCAGTCTTGCGTGAAATCTTATCAAGAAGTTTAACATTTATGTAATTGGAGCCCCAGAAAAAAAGAGAGAAGCAAAAAAAGCTTTGAAGAAATGGGGCCAAAATTTTTCCAAATTTTACAAAAACTATAAACCAACAGATTCAAGAATCTCAACAAACGCAAGTAGAATAAAAAAAAAAACTATACCCTCGCACATCATAATCAAATAGCTGAAAACCAGCAAAACGGAGAAAATCTTAAAAGTAGTGAGGGGGGAGAATGGCAAATCACGTACAGAAGAAAAAAAGATAAAAAGTATAGCAGATTTGCCATCAGATAATATGTGAGTCAGAAGACTATGAAGAAATATCTTTGAAGTACTAAAATTAAAAACAAAAACAAAAAAACTGTTGACCTAAAATTCTACACCCAGTGAAAATATCCCTCAAAATTGAAGATGAAAGAAATATTTAAAAATACCAAAGCACAGGCTCCATTAACTGACCAGAATGAAATAAAATTTTATAATTATTTTATAGACAATAATGAGCTCAAAATATACAAAACATACTTTCTCAACTTTCATAATAATTCTTAAGTCAAGAGGAATTCAAAAATTTCATTTTGTAAATGTTCCTTTAGCCCAATAAGTCTTTCTCTGTAAATTTTCCTAAGGAAATAAGCCGATAAGTAACTTTGTACCTAACCATGTATATACAAAGTTATTTACTGCAGCATTGCTTATATTAATAAAAACTGAAAATACCCTATTTTTTGGCCATATTTATTAAGTATATCATTGTTTAGATAGAGAAGCATAATAGTTAAGATTATGGGTATGAAAGTCCAATAGACCTGAATGAATCACAGCTCTGACACTTCAAAGTTTAGGCAAGTTACTTAATCTCTCTAAATGTCAGTTTCCTCACTTATAAATGGAAAGAAAATAATGTATGTGAAGAGCATTATATTGCCTGACATGTGATGAGAGTTTTATAGCTAAAATGATGATGATGATGATGACTATGAACAATGAGAACAATGGCAACAAAAATTAGGACCAAAGCATAAAACATAATTATTTAACAATAATTAAAATGATGGTATATATTTATATGTGTAAAATATGTAAAGATAGTAATACATTGTTATATGAAAAGTACATTATAAAACAACATGTAGAGTGTAAGCCCATTTTTGTCAAAAATACAGTAAGCATGTATTACTTTTATAAGGATAAAAATGGAATATTCATTAAAAATATAGTTTTAACTTATCCTGTAAGTTAAAAATTTTTAATCTCATTTTCTCTTTGTCACTATTAAAAATATTACATAGTTATAAGAATTAAATTATGTAATATTTTTTACTAGTGACAAAAGAATGTATTAATATAACCAAGAAGAATTCATAGCCTCAAAAGTTTATTAATAAATAATAGCAAATAAAAATACTCTAAGCAGTCATCAACACACTAGAAAAAAGAAAGTGAAGAAATGCAATAGAAAAATTGTTTAAACTAAAGCAAAAAATAATATTTAGCGGAGTAAAATTTATTTCTAAAGAGCCTGCTTTTAAAAAAACTAATAAAATATACAAAGTTCTAGAAAAACTAATCAAGGGGAAAGGGAGTTGGAAAAGAAAAATTAAACATTCTGGGTATAGACCTGTATTTTAGAGTAAGCACGTGATTCTGATAGATGAGGGAACATTTACTACAGAAGAATTCCAGCTTATTAACATCAAAAGAATGACAGAATTACAAATTGCCATTTTGCAACAGCCCCCCACCCAAGGAAACAATTGTTTCGGGAAGTGATAAACAATGAATGAAACCACTAGATTAAAGATTGATGGAGAAATTTATACCGAAAAAAGTAGGCTACTGCCATCTGAACCCACTGATCAATCTAAGCATCACTAAAAGTGAGACAACTAAACATTATTTGTCAACAGTGATGCATTTTTTCCCCAAACATGTTGACTATATACCTAAGTAAAGCTCTATAGCTAACTTTTAGTTAAGAAAATGCAGAGAACAGAGAACATGTTAAATGACACCACAAAGAAACAGACACAATGTGGGACACTCTACAGGAAAAGAGTTCCAGATTCTGCACAAGTCAATGCCAGCAGGGAGACAGAAAGAAAACAGCAGTGGTCAGAACTACCAGAGACATGAGAGAAAAATCAAACATGATGTGCAGAGCTGGTTTAAATGCAAATTTGAAGAAATCAACTCTAAAGAAGCACTTTTAGATAGATGAGGAAATCTTACTATCAAAGTTTTATCTAATACCGATTAAAAATTGTTATTTATGTTAGTATCATATGGTATTGTGCTTTTATAAGAAGATGCCCATAATTTTGAGATTTGTGTGAAATAAGGGTAAAAATGACACATATTTTAGAATTTGCTGCAAAATACTTTATCAAAAAAAAGAGATAAAAGTGGCACATTCTTAAGAAACATTGAATCTGCTTTCTATGTGCAATTTTTGTAACAATTTTTTAATAATATAAGACAGGGTAAAACAGCTGAACAGACCAAAAATTTAAAGAAACTGGTGACATTACCAAAGAACTACTTTTCAAAAGAACCTAGACATTCAAGTATAGTAGGGAAAGGACAGTCTTTTCAACAAATTGTGCTGGGTCAGTTAGATATCCAAAAAAAAAAACACCCTTTACTCCTAACTCATACCATGTACAAAACTGAAGCCCAGATATATAGATATATATACACACACAAATGTGTACACACGTATATGTATGAAAGGTGAAACAATAAAGCTTTTAGAAGAAAATATAGGAGAATATCTCCATGACCATGGAGTAAGCAAAGATTTCCTAAACAGGATATAAAAATACTAATCATAAAAAGAAAACATTATAAATTGATTCTATTAAAATTAAGAGCTTCTTTTAATCAAAAGGTACCATTAAAACATTAAAATGTAAGTCCACAGAGTGGAAGATGACATTTATAAGAAATATTTCTAATCAATCATATGTATCAAAAGGATATAAGGTCTTTTCAACAAATGGTGCTGGGAAAACCAGATATCAACATGCAGTAGAATGAAGTTGGAGCCTTACCTAACAGAATATACAAATACTAATTCAAAATGGATCAAATACTTAAATGTAAGAGCTAAAACCATAAAACTTTTGGAAGAAAATATACAGGAAAAGCTTTATGACATTGGATTTGGCAATAATTTCTTACATATGACACCAAAGATACAGGCAACAAAAGGAAAAAATAGAAAAATTGGACTTCATCAAAATCTGCAAATATTGTGCACCAAAGAATACTATCAACAGAGAAAAAAGGCAACTCAGAATGTGAGAAAATATTTGGAAACTCAGACTGAGAAAGAAAAACCAGCCGTGCCATTTTCAGGCTGGGAGGCAGACACAGATAAAGCCAGAAAAAAAGTTAACAGGACACATGGTTTCTCCCAAGGTTGTGTAGCAGTTGCAAAACACCATAGCCCCTCTGTGAGTGACCAGCACTTTCTCACCAGTGACACCCCCACACACTCTTGCTACACTCATCTATTTCCAGTCTATTTCAATTACTAGACTGCCTTTATCTCATGCCAGAACCCAACTCCCCCCCAGTTAATCCCCATTTCTTCTAATCCTATGTCAGAAACAGCAATCAGTGCAAAATTTATCCCTGTTTTCCTAGACTCCCGTCAGAAACCTTTAGCTAGACCCTAACTTTCCAAAAGTCCTCCCTGCCTTTGTTGAGACTCACTGCCTCCCTGCAAGTCAGCAAATCTGATTTTGTCAAATTATAGGTCTGTGCCTCTGAGCCTTTGGATGATTAGCTGTAAATAGTATTTTTTTAAATAAAGGTAATGCAGTTTTTTTAACAATACTAAATTTCTTCAATGCATAAACTGTCTTTATTCTGTGATAATGCTCTCCTACCTCTTTGGTAGGAGAATCTCTTCTCCTAGAAGAGATTCATAAACTAGATTTCATAAACTAGAAGAGATTCTAGTTTATGAAATAACAGTGGTACTTTATTTTCCTAAGCAAGGATGCTAAAAATAAACAAATAGAAAACTTGGCAGTCCTACTAACAGACCACGGATGATTTGAAATTTTAATAGTTCCTGATATTTCCATGTCTGTGAACACCGTTATACAAAACAATGAGAAAAAAATAGGAAAGATGATTTTTAACAGGTATTATGACAATTCAGGGGGAAAAATGCTTTAAAACACCATCCTACGTCACTTACCAAGTGACATTCCAGGTATTTTTTTTTCTAAGCCCATATTTAAAAAATAAAACCATTGAAAAAGAAGACATAAGTAAAAATGACTATTGAAACAATAACTGATAAGCAATTTCCAAGCTTAGAAGGACAGAGAGAAATCATTTATTTTCTTTAATTTCAACTTCTGAAATGAGGACGATTCTATGACTTGCCAGGCCTTGTTCTCAATGAAACCCATATTCAAAGACAAGATTTTCTGAAATAGTGTCTCATCCTGGGACTCCTCGGTGTGGCTATGACTCCTATGGCAAGTGAGGATATGCAAGGAGGCGTGAGGCTGGCTGTCCCTAGTAGTTGACCCCCTGGGCTACAGTCACCTGTACTTGTTGCTGCCTCTGAAAGCTGGAATCTTGCATCCAGGCTATACTGATTGTTTTTAGACAGAGGCCTTTCAGAGGAGATGGAGCAGGTTCTTTCTACAAAAGATTCTCTGCATATCAAGTGGAGACCCAGAAATCCTAAAAAAACAAAGTACTAAAATGGTCAATCTCTAGACTGGTCTAATAAAGTTTCAGAGCTTGGAATTCAGACTACAAATTCTTAATTACTAGGGGGCCAGCACTCACGTGGTGAGGGTGTTGAAGCCACAGGCCTTTAACTTCAGCAAGTTGACCCTCCAGTAACTCCTGGGCACCCGGAAATAGTGCATAGTGCCTGCTACGATCAGGAATGGAAAGCCTTCGAGTGTGAAGTTTGAGCCCTCAACTTTCAGACCCACTTTGCGGATCTTTAGCTGAGAAGGGGTCAGGTGAGTTTGGTTAATCCTGCAAGGACAAAGGAGGTACATGAAGTCCTAGAGATGTTATCCATGAGACACAAGATGAGCAGGTAAGAAAAGCTTTTTCTCCAGGGGCCCCAGGCATACCTCCAACAGAAAGAAAAACCTCCCCAGTACTTCCTTCTCAAACATACCTGGGGGAGAGGTCATGCTGGAGCTGAGCCATCACTGAAAAGGCTGATAGGCACAGGATGTACTCAAGTCTCGCCAGGAAGGCCCACATGCTAAACAGACAGGACAAACTAGAGGTCAGAGAAATACTCAAGAGGGAGGGAAGAAGGTAGCTGGGAGCTGAGAGAGGCCTTGGCCTTGTGGCATGGTGGGGAGGATGGAGGTGGCCTCATTTGGAAGGCAGAATTGGTCCCTTAATTTTGTACCACCTGGAATCATGACAGACAGCATCCCAAGGCCATGTCTGCTGACTGGAGGGAGAAGAGCTGCACAGAAGAGTCTCCTGCTAAATAACCGGGTCTTCACATACCAGATACACTTCAGAGAAGATTAAGCCTCAGTCAAAGGACAGTTTTGCGACATAACAGAGAATAATCTCTGGGAAATCTGACACAGACATTCAACTGCTAAGGAATGAACTCCAATCTTCTGCTGCTTAGCAGAGAACACCGACTGTTAGGATGTAGAAGGATTTCCTCCCCAGCGGGGGTCCCAGTTATTATCTCCAACCCAGTTTCCGCTTCTCTGCTACTGTAGGGTGCCATCCCATGAATTTCCGCAATACGGCTTATCGTTTGTGTGGCCCGTGCTTGTCTTTATGCCGCTCGCCATGGGCAAAGGCTCTTTCCTTCACGTTTCAAAAATGCTCCCAGCCCACGTTGGCCTGAACGGCCAGGTCAGCAGGGTTGCAGGCACCTAGGCCGAGAGCAGCACCCTGCGCGGGGCGTGGCTGCATCCCAGCACCCAGGGCCCAAACATACTAGGGCTCGATAATATTTTTGAACAAATGCTTGAGTTGCCAGACTCACTAAAACATCTATGTCGCCCCCGTTATCTTCAGCTTTACCTTCTGCTTAAAGATTATCACCCTAGGCCGAGTTGGGACGGGTAAAAGTTTGGAAAACCACAGGAAAAATAGAATGCAGGACCGGGGACCCAACCAAAGACAGACTGGGAAAGAAGTGCGTGCACGACCTCCGCGCAGGCTTTGGGGCAGAGGCTCCGAGAGTCGTGGAGGCTGAGAGTTCGGAGCGCGCTCCAGCAGAGACGTCCAGGGAGAAGACAGAGGGACGAAGCGGAGCCTCAAGGGAACGTGAAGGAAGGACTCCGCGAGAAAGGTCCTGGACCTGAGGCGACTCCACTGAAAACCCGAGGGGGCCCGTCTCGGTCGAGCAGGCCTGGGGCTGGGAGGGAGCCCACAGCGCCGCAGGTGCTAAGGACTCCCGGGACCGCTGTGGGGGCGTCCGGGCTCAGGGGGTGCCGGGCCAGCGCCCACCTCATCCTGAGCGAAGACTCCGCCACGGACTCCGCAGCTCCGGCTCCCGGCTGCAGCCTCCGGGGAGGCTGGAGAGGGAGCCGCAGGCACCGCGCTCCGCCCCCACCCCCCGCAGCCCCGCCCCTCGGGCGCCCCCCCAGATCCGCCCCATCCCAGAAAAACCCGCCCCTACCCTCGGTCAGGACGCACCCCCCACCCCGCGCCTCCCGCCACCCCCCAGCAGACCCTTTCCTCCTGCCGCACCTTGGGCGGACCCGGCCTGGCGCTCGCGGACAAGCCGCCCACCCCGCACACCCGTCTTCCCCCGGCCCGACCCCGGCGATTGTGGCCTTCGGGATTCCAGCAGCCCCCGGACGCCTGGAGCCTCGGTGCGCCCCCCGGCCCGCGCGGGCTCGGTCGGCTTGCCTCGGCACCTCCCTCGGCCGGGCCGGGGCCAGCCAGCCAGTGCCACCGAGAGGGCCCCTTTCCTGGAGGCGGGGCGCCGGCCGGGTCCTCTCCGCCCCGCGCGGGCTCGGTTCGCAGGCCGGGCGCAGTGGCCCCGCGCTAGGGGCTGAAGTCACAGATAAGGCAAGGACTTGCCCTCCCCTCGGAGACTTGAGAGTCTAGGGGAGAAGCTTAGCAAGTCCAGCTGACCCCGAGGAGCGGGCTGGTTCCTTTCACCGGACCTGCCCTAAAACCAGTCACTTGATTAAGCCCAGGGTGGTGGTTCGCACAGTGTGGTTCCTGCGGCGCAGGTGACCCTTAGCGCAAATGGAGCAGAAATTCCCCGGCCCTCCAGGCTGACAGCAGCTGTAACTCCCGGGGAGGGAACACACACTCCGGGCGATTCTGTCGCCTGCTGAAGTTTGGGGACTAAAGTCTGCAGCGTCCCTTTCCCCAGTCCCTCGCCCCGAGCGGGTGAAGGGAGGCGTGGAAGTGGCGGGACATGTAACTTAGCCGTCTAATTTAGAAGAGAATTTAACCTCTCCAGCCCAGACACACGTGCGGTTGGGGCGTCCCTTTCAGCTTGCCAGGTGGGCAGCACCTTGCGGGCTCCCTCTCGGGTGAGAGGGCGAGCTCCGTTTAAAATTCTCACAGCCGGATTTATACATAAACCAGACTCCGAAGAAAATTAAACTCTCCTCTTTACAGCAAACTTACCTGAAACTGAAAAGAGAACACAAATTACCTTCGAGCTCCATCCGCCAACAGGCTCACCTCCTCAGAGGCAGCAGTGCCTGTGTTATCTTCAGTTTGGAGGAGGCTGTATTTTCGAGGAGTCAATTCTTGACTGTATCGTGATGGTGGATATTCCATTCCTCTGCCTGTACCACGAAACAGCTGAAAGTTTGATTGATGTTTAGGAAGTTCTGCGACCAATGATTTCTCTTTCATATAGCTTTTTACGATTGAATAATTGCACTTTTTTTGTTGTCTCTCTTTTCTCCTTGCTTTTTAAACCTCCTTTCTACTCTTGGTGCTGCTCCTGAAATATATCAGAGGAAATACTCTTTTAAAACTCCGCTCCACTAATGGAATTTGACCTTTACTGTAATTTTCTGAATTTACAACTATCATATTACTTCAGGCTATTTCCCAGCAACTTCTTTCCTACCTGCTGTTATCCGTAACTTGCAGGCACTGTGCTTTCACTGGTAATCTCTTCCTTTTGCCCACTTAATTGAAAGTCACAATAAATGACCCCATGCACTAGTATCAAAGTGTGGAAATCTCTAGGATCCTCTCTCAACAGACCTTTTCAGCTGCAGATTCAGTCTTCTCTTTCCATTCCCTGACATTATCTTGAGTGACATCTACATCCAGACAATGCCCCTTTGAAATATTAATACCAGGCATCTTCCTCAGACTGCTTCATCTGCCAGACTATAGAACTACATACCAACCTCACTAGCAGTCGAACATATTCCATCTCCAAGATACACAATTCTAAAATTCACCTTTCTGGCCACGGTTATTTTCCCCACCATCTCTCCCAACCTGCTCTCCACCAGCCTTTGAGTTTCCAGGCTTCTAATCCCTCTCCTTGTCCCCAGTTTATCCCTCATTCTGGCTTCACACTGTGTTCTGCTGTTTCAAAAATATATCTCCTACCTTGTCAGAAATTATTTCCTTAACCTCATACAACCCTACTTTGCTAAGACTCAAATTTAGTAAGAAACCAATCTGCTTTCTCCTTCCTCTGCCCCTGCGAGCCAGAATGGGGAAGGTCCTAAAGCCATAGTTGCTTAGCCCCAAGCAGTAGGGTTTCCAGTCTTGGGCAATGCTTTATATGTCCCTATGTATCTCTCTCTCTCTCTCTCTCTCTCTTTCTTACACACACACACAGAGTATATGGATGCTTTGTCGCTTAATATTCAGTGCTCAGTGCTGGTAAACAGAACCCATAAACCCTAAACCCTAAATAGCCACTCTCTTGGCTAATATCTTTCGTGCTTCATAGAAATCTGTCAATATCTTTTGCCTACAAAACAAAAGATGACTGTGAATGTCCTGAAGGTGTGTGAGTAGGTGCCATGAGTATCTAGTGTACACTGGGTCCTTCCAACTCCATGTTCATAGACATCTGCTCTACACTACTTTATCTAATATGGCTCACAGGTGACTAATTTATCTATGCTTAACACATCTTACAAGTCTTATCCGACCTATTTGTTTCGTCTTCTATGTCTGAATATTCTTAAACTATGTAATAAATGCACATTACATAGCTAAAAATCCGTATCTTTGTTCTTCTATTTAAAGAATCTCCCCGATTATTTATTTATTAATCCAGATCAATTTTAGAATCATTTCACCAAGTTCATCAAGTTATATTGGATCATCCCACTTAAGCGCAAGATATTTAAATGTTCAATATTCCTATGCTAGGACCTGAAAAAAATGAGAGACTTTTTCTGTCTAGGAAAAGCCATAGTTTAAGTTTTATTCATTCATTGAGTTAATGCAGATTTATTGAGAACCTACTATATTCCGAGCACTGTTCCGGGTGCTGGTAATACAACAATGGGGAAAAATAGCCAATAAAAACCTGCTGCCATGGACGTTACCATTCTAGTGCAGTAGACAAATAACAGAAAATATGTAAAACTTACACTGTGTTATCTGGTGACACGTACTGTGGGGAAAGATTTAAAAAAAAAAAAAAGAAGGTAGGGAGTGTGAGTGTAAAAGACACTCTATTAGGTAGGGCGGCCAACGAAAGCATCAAAAGAAGGTGACATGTGAGTAGGAGCCTTTAATTAGTGAGGGAATGAGCCTTTCATATACCGGCAAGCTTCTGGGCAGAGGGAACTGCCAGCACAAAGGCCCTGAGGCAGGAGGGAGTTTGAGAAAGCCACAGAGGCATGAAGAGAGATGAGGCTCCAGTACAGACCAGGAGGCTGATAAGAACAAAGAGGCTAATGAGCCGGTGAGAGCAGGATGGCCTTGGAGAGCAGAGAGAGGTTGTTAACTTTTGCTCTGAGTGAGCTGGGAAGCCTTTGGAGCATTTTGAGCCAAGGAGTGACACTTGCATTGGAGTCTCTCAGTTTATGGGTGCAATGTATTAAAACCTCCAACTATTACTGTGGATATGTCCATTTCTACTTACATTGTTGTTAATTTTTGCTTTATATATTTGAATCT
>NW_012145967.1:4719794-4721808 GCF_000956105.1 Propithecus coquereli | reverse complement strand
TATCTTATATAATATTGTAAGCATTATTTTAGAAAGACCCCAAATAAATAACCTAATGTTATACATCAAGGAACTAGAAAAATAAGAACTAACCCAAAATTAGTAAAAGGAAAGAAATAACAAAGATCAGAGTAGAAAAAAACAAAATAGAGGATTTTTTCACTTTAGCAGACAGATCTCTGGAGACAACTAAAATCAGCAAAGACAACTATGGCCAAAAATACATAATTTATGAACCTGGTCCTTGGCAGCACATGCAAAGATGGTCTACAAACAAATCCACTAATCAGCCAAACATGTCTGCAGATGATAAGTTGAGTATTAGCTTGACAACGCTAAAAGTTTTTCCAGACCAGGTCCCAATGGTATAACCAACTGGAATGACAGTGCTGGATAAGTCTCCTTATGCAAAGCACAGGCAAGGCTCCAACCACTCATTACACACATGAAGGAAAGACAGAGACCACCAACGTATACACAGCAATTTCAGGAAGAAAAATTCCTTCAACTCAAAATACTCAAGACAACAAACCAACTAAATAAGTTCCACTGTATATGGGAGTCCAACCTGGTCAAGTTTGGATGGACAGAGACATGTATCTTTAGGGCCCTATTTGGGCTGAAATTCCTGATACAGGTACACATTTTCATCCTCATCCAAACATGGGAGGGTTTGGTTGTAAGCATCCACCCTCTATGATCTTTCTAAAAAATACTCCAGTATCCACAGAACCACCTGCTAGCTTTACAGAGTCTCCTGTTAAGTCTTTTATCAGCCAGTACTCTACAGGCCAGGTCACTGTTGAAACTGATTGGGAGTTGAAATCTGAACATAGCAAGAGATGGAATCCAGAAATTCAGTTTACTAATAATTATACTACTACTGATTACACTGAATTTACTCTGAATGAGCAGGGTGAATATAATTATCTCCCTTACTTCATTGGAATCTGCTATTTGACCAAAAAAACATGTAAAAATTTTCAATTAGGTTATATCAGTGTTTAAACATACTTGCTGTTAGTCTTTCTTTTGCTGTTTCCTTCTCTCTGGTTCCTTCATTCAAGGGCACATGGAGGGTGGGGATTGGGGGGCCACCTGGTACAACCAGAAGGGGAGATCGCATCAGCTGGAAGTGACTAAGCCAACTTGAAGCGGAAACACGTCGTCAAAGGCGTGATGGGTCAGGGGAAAGAGTTGGGGTTAACCTCACCTATGAGATGTGCCAGGGTTGCCACCAATGAGCACAGATACAAAAATCCTTAACAAAATACTAGCAAATCAAATTAAATAACACATTAGAAAGATTACTCACTATGACCAAGTGGGATTGATCCCAGGCATGCAAGGATGGTTCAACATACACAAATCAATAAACATAATACATCACATAAACAAAATAATGAACAGGCTGGACATGGTGGCTCACACCTGTAATCCTAGCACTCTGAGAGGCCAAGGCAGGAGGATTGCTTGAGCGCAGGAGCTGGAGACCAGCCTGAGCAAGAGCAAGACCCCTACTAAAAATAGAAAATAATAGCCAGGTGTGTTGATGCATGCCTGTAATTCCAGCTACTCTGGAGGGTGAGGCAGGAGGATCACTTGAGCCCAGGAGTTGGAGGTTACTGTGAGCTATGATGACATCACTGCACTCTAGCCTGGACAATAGAGCGAGATTTTGTCTCAAAAAAAAAAAAAAATCAAAGACAAGTACCATATGATCATTTCAATGGATGCAGAAGAAACATTTGATAAAATTCAACATCTTTCATGATAAAAAACTCTCAATAAATTAGGCATGGAAGGAATATACCTCAACACAATAAAGGCTATATATGACAAACCCACAGCTAACATATTACTGAAGAGAAAGTTGAAAGCTTTTTGGCTAATATCTGGAACAAGACAAGGATGTTCACTTTACCACTTTTATTCAACACAGTACTGGGAGTCCTAGCCAGAACAGGTAGGCAAGAGAAAGAAATAAAAGGCATCCAGATTGGAAAGATAGAAG
>NW_012145967.1:4709803-4710629 GCF_000956105.1 Propithecus coquereli | reverse complement strand
CCAGGAATCAGTCAAGTCTATTGGAAAAATAAACACAAATATACAAAGATTATGTTTTTTAAAAGTTAAAAACCAATTTGTAGAAACAGATCAATAGCCTAGATCAGTGGCCTGGGTGAATTTTATTCAATGACGTAGTAGTTACAAATAGCTGAAAAGACTCCACAAGTAAAAAAAAAAAAAAAAAACAAATCTCAGAAAAGAAAAGAAATTCTCAAAGTACCCATCAGGACAGGCTTTAGGAACCCTGAACCCCTTCCTCACGTCATCCATTTTTTTAATAGACTGTATATTTTAGAGTAGTTTTAGGTTCACAGTGAAGTTGAGCAGAAGGTACAGAGAGTTCTCAAATACCCACTGCCTTCCACACACGGCCTTCCCATTACCAATACCCCCCACCAGAGTGGGACGTTTGTTACAATCAGTGAACCTACACTAACACATCATCATCATTCCAACTCCGTAGCTTACATTAAGAGGTTACTCTTGGCATTGTACAATCTGTGGGTTTGGACGAATGTATAATAACATGCCTCCACCATGATAGTGTCCTACAGAGTAGTTTCACTGTCCTAAAACTCCTCTGTGCCCCACCTATTTAGCCTTCCTTCCCTGAAGCCCTGGCAACCACTGGTCTTTTTCCTGCCTCCATACTTTTGTCTTTTCTAGAATGTCATATAATTGGAATCATATGATATGCAGCCTTTTCAGACTGCCTTCTTTCACTTGGTAATATGCATTTAGGGTTCCTCCAGGTCTCCTCATGGCTTGATAGCTCATTTGCACCTCATGCTTTTTAAAAGAAATATAAGTTTCACTTACTCAA
>NW_012145967.1:4707837-4709753 GCF_000956105.1 Propithecus coquereli | reverse complement strand
CAAAAATAGACAAATGAGATTACATCAAACTAAAAAGTTTCTGCACAGCAAAGGAAACAATCAACAGAGTGAAGAGACAACCTACAGATAGAAGAAAGAATTTACAAGCTTTGCATCTGACAAAGGGATAATATCTAGAATATATAAGCAAAAATTAAAAAATTGTTTTAAAAAGCATGTTCACAGTAACCTTTTATATCTGTATATATAAAATCCTCATAATAAGTACCAATGCAGAAATAACATGTGGTAATAATATGTTCTCAAAAAAGAATATATAAGGAATTCAAAGAACTCAATAGCAAAAATCGAAATAATCCAATTTAAAGATGGGCAAAATACCTAAATAGACATTTCTCAAAAGAAGACATAGGAATGGCCAGCAAGTACGTGATAAAATGTTCAACGTCACTAAAATCATCAGGGAAATACAATTCAAGACCACAATGAGATATCACCTCACTCCAGTTAGACTGGCTATTATCAAAAAGACAAAAAATAACAAATGCTGGTGAGGATGTGGAGAAGGGGAACACATACATTGTTGGTAGGAATGTAAATTAGGATAGCCACTATGTAGAACAATATGGAATATTTTCAAAAAACTAAAAATAGAACTACCATATGATCCAGCAATCCCACTTCTGGATACATATGCAAAAGAAAGGAAATCAGTATGTCAAAGAGACATCTGCACTCCTATGTCTACCACAGCACTTTTCACAATAACCAAGAGATAGAATCAACCTGAATGTCCCGCAACACATGAATGGATAATGAAAATGTAGTATATACTCACAATGAAAAACTATTCAGTTATAAAAAAGAAGGAAATTCTGTCATTTATGGCAACGTGAATGAACCCAGAGGACGTTTTGTTAAGTGAAATAAGCCAGGCACAGAAAGACAAAAGCCGCATCATCTCACATATATGTGGAATCTAAAAAAGTTGGTATCATAGAAGTAGAGAGTAGAATAATGGCTACCAGAGGCTGAGGAGGGGAGGGAAGAAGGGGCCAGAGAGTGAGACAGGTTGGTCAATGGGCACAAACTTACAATTAGATAAGGAGAATAAATTCTGGTGTTCCATTACATAGTAGGGTGACTATAGCTAATACTACTGTATTGTATATTACAAGATACCTAGAAAAGAGGACCTTACCACAAAGAAGTGACAAGTGTTTGAGATTATGGATATGCTAACTATTCTGATTTGATCATTACTCAACGTATACATGTATTGAAACATCACATTGTAGCCCATCAACCTGTACAGTTATTATGTCTCAGTTATAAACAAATTTTTAAAAATAATAATCAGCATTATCAGTACTAATTATTATATTAATATTTGCAATGATATTAAAGTATTTATATTTTATATAATATTTGCATTGTGGGATGAAAATATATTATTTCAAAGTCTGGAATATAGACAAATATTCATCAATTCTGATTTCACTGGTACTCCAATTGTCTAATGGGAGAATATTCAAGATTTTTAAAAATAAAATTTTGTACAAGAAAGGACATCATAGAATCCTGAGGCTCAGCTATAAACAATGTGTATATTAATGTAAACAGTTAACATTGATTTAACCAAAAATCGTGATATAACTGTACCAGGAGGGAAGGCAGAGAGAAGACTGGTGGGTGAATAGAAGAGGTGGAGGAGACATAAATTCTAATTTTCCATATTGAGGGATTAATAAATTTACCTAAAATTGGAAATCAGCCAATGGGGGTTTAAGTACATTATTTTGAAATGTGGAGATAGTTACTAGAAGAAACAGATGAATGATTGAAAATGATTGTGCAGAACAGGAATCAGCATGGAGCAAGACGGGAAAGAGGGCTATGGTTTTTCATGGAAAGCCTTATGAAACTATTTGACTTAAAATTATTTACATATATAA
>NW_012145967.1:4707332-4707787 GCF_000956105.1 Propithecus coquereli | reverse complement strand
AATTCAGTAAAGTTGCAAAATACAAAATCAACATAGAAAAATCAGTAACATTTCTATACACCAATGGTGAAGTATCTGAAAAAGAAATACAGAAATAAATCCCATTTCCAACTGCTGTAAAAATAAAATAAAATACCTAGGAATAAATTTAACCAAGGAGGTGAAAGATCTTTACAATGAAAACTATAAAACATTGATGAAACAAATTGAAGAATACACAAACAAATGAAAAGAAATCCTGGGTTTTTGATTGGAAGAATTAATATCGTTAAAATGTGCATGCTGCCCAAAGCAATCTACAGATTCAATGCAATCTCTATCAAAATACCAATGACAGTCTTCACAGAAATAGAAAAAACAATCCTAAAATTTTTATGGAGCCACAAAAGATTTCAAATAGCAAAAACAATCTTGAGCAAAAAGAACAAAACTAGATACATCACACTACCTGACTT
>NW_012145967.1:4691453-4695597 GCF_000956105.1 Propithecus coquereli | reverse complement strand
AATATGCATTTAGGGTTCCTCCAGGTCTCCTCATGGCTTGATAGCTCATTTGCACCTCATGCTTTTTAAAAGAAATATAAGTTTCACTTACTCAATATGCAAACAAAATCTTATCCTCTTAATATCTGGATTACTTGCACCCTAACCACAATTTAGGAACAAAGCTTTCTAATATTCTTAATAGTACTACGAGTAAGTGGGCAAGTCTGGGAAATGCACATCCACAGTGCCCCGATGTAAGGGAAGTAAGAAGGAAGGAAGGAAGGAAGAAAGAGGCAGGGAGGAAAGATAGGAGGGCATTTTCTCTCTGTTTCTCCTTCTCTTGTTGTCTAAAACACAATATGGGAGAAGCAAGTTTCCTTAAAGAAGTGAAATGTCAGAATATAGGGAAATGATGGCAACTTTTATTCTTATTTATTTCAATCCCTGCCCTCCTTCGGTCCATCCTCCACGGAACAGCAAGAAAGATCTAAAAACCTTGATCACGTCATCTCACTCCTTCCCTTATGTGAACCCATTTGATGGTTTCTCAGAGCACTGAGAATAAAAATCCAAACTCCTTACCCTACCCAAAAAGCCCACAGCCCTGCCTCTGCAGGACCACCAAGAGCTGAATTGGCCCAGGTTAAAAAAGAAAATTCTGGATGATATGTTTGACAATCAACATAGCTGAGCTTGGGCTGCCTTCTGGACCTTGAGATCCTGGTATGTGCAGATTTTGCCCTCTCTCTTGTTCTCAGCCCCTGCTGCTCTCTCCCCTGAGTCTCCTCTTGTTATTTTCCCCCAGCCATTGAAATCTGTTTTCACTTCCTCACACACACATTACTCTCTTTTCTGACCTGGAGACTTTTGAGGGAGCTTAGGAAATTTCACCCCAAAATGTGACTCCTTGGTATAAAGAGTATTTTGAATTGAAGGCTCTTAGAGATTAGCAGGCATTGGAAGGGGTTTCCCTCTATCTGCATAAACCAGATGGACCCATCACAAGAACAATCGACTTCCCTTCGCTCCGTGTTATCTCACTATATTGCAGCAAAGAAGATCAAGAATGCAACCAGACCTGACCCAAATAATTTTAAACATAATACCTGTCTCTCAGGTTAATTTACAAGTCAATCTGTTTCCCCCATCCATTCATCCTCCCTGGCAACTATTTATTGCCCCTAAACAGAATTACCTATATTCCTTGTCTCCTCCTCCCTTCTAAAAGGAGGATATAAAAATATCTGGATCCCACTGGGCTACTGGGTAATCACTCTGTGATTCTCCCTGTGGACACAGTACATAAACCTCTTTCTCTTATTAATCTGCCTTAATTATGAGTTGATCTTTCAGCGAACTTTTGGGGGAAAGGGGAAGTTTTCTCCTCATCCCTATATTTTCCATTTGCTGTCCTCCAGATCTGGAAAGTTCTTCTCCTGCCTTCAAGGTGACAGCTCCTTCTCATACTGAGTATCAGCCTAGGATCTATTTCTAAACGAGCACTCTTCCCCACCATTTTCTCTTCCCCAATCCTTTGTTTCCTTCAGAGTACTTAACAAAATTTAAGTGATTTTCTTTGCCTATTTCCTTTTTTACGTATGTCTTCTGACAACAGGGATAGTATACAATGAGCTGGTATAGCACCTGGCACATTGTATACTCTCAATAAGTATTCGTTGAGTAAATACATAATTTAGAAAGCCACTTAATGGAGACAGAATCCTTCTGAATCAAGAGAAACAGCTACAGTGATGAGACAAAGAATGCACTCCTGAATGCTTGAAAAAGAAGGTACATGGCTTTGGGATCAGTAAGCATAGAGGCCCAGGACTATTTTTGATGACTAAAAAACAGCAGTGATTTAGAAAAATAAACTTTGATCTTTGTGAACTGATTTTATCTTCCCTTAGGCTAAAGAAACAGGCATGATTTAACAGGATTATGATGGAAATCCCATTAAGCTTTGTGACAAACATTTCATACTGCTAATTTGCTCATGCTAATTTTACTCATGAAAGGTGACAGTCATAAAAATACTTATCAGATCATAAAGGATTACAGGCTTAGATACTTCAGAAGATGGGTCTGTATATACATGTGACCTGTGGTTTTAGGAAATGACTGATCTAGAGACTAAAATGCATATAGTTGGATCCTCTGTGCCTATAAATGCTGACCATCTAACATCTGTAACTCAGATGCAATTGCATTGGTTTATGATAAGAGAATTGTCCAGGAAAACCCATCAAAGTACTCATAGCTAAAGAAAAAACTAATGGCAAGAGATAAGCGAGATAAGCAGTATTCTTTCTTTATTTATTTTTCCCAAAAGATACCCAAAAATATCCATTAAATATTATAAAAGGGGAAGCCTGAGGTTTTGATCGTATCACATTGGCTCTCCTCAACTAAGGACATTTCCCAGTTAACAGCAGAGAATCTGTAGTGAAGCTGGGACATTATTCTAGCTTGGGGCAGGTAATTTGTGTTCAGAGGAGGACCAAAACCCCAAGTCATGTTGGAGAAGAGAGGTGGAAACTATTTTTTAGCTATGATAATACTACATATTTAGAAGTACAATGTCCTACTAACCCTCCAGCTGTTCTCCAAACCTCCCCAAAACACTGCTGCCACTCTACTTACCAAAAAGGTGGTTCTCTGAGAGCCAACGCAAGACAGCTGGCATGAGGCTTGCCAATCAACCAAAGATGTGTCACAAATGCATAAGAGTGGTTACAATAATTGCAGATGGTTCTTGGGAAAAATAATTTTGGAGCACAAATCTTTCTCACAGGAAAAGATATATGATTTTACCCTTAAGGGGGAACCTGGGAGTCCAACCAGAGTGCCCTTTGAGTAAGCCATCACCTGGCATGGGATGCAAAGAGTCCTTCTGAATAACAAGAGGTAGTTATTTGACACAGGGGAAGAAGCAACATGTGGGAAAAAAATTCCAGAACATCAAACAAGTGAAATTGGACTTGGGTCTCAATCCAGAGGATGATGGTGTGGTCAGACAAGAGAGATGAAGTCAAATGGTTCCAAACTGGTCAGACACTGGGACTGTGTTTAGTGAGAATAATAGAAGAAACAGGTGGAGAGTGATTATGGCCATTTCCACAAACAGAACCAGATGTAAGAGTCATGGAGAGTTTGTTTGACAGGGTTGGGTTTAGATGTTCCTAACATTCCCTGTGACCACCCTTAACTCCAATAATCCTAATATAACAATCCACAAAGTAAGATAAAAGAACATTTCAACAAGAGAAAATTCTATTTCCTTCATAATAAAAGCAATTAAGCAATCAATCCAAAGTTCAGAAGCATGCTGATATTAGAGAATCTTATGCAGTATTAAGTGAGATTAGCAAAACTTAGAAAACTAATTAAATAAGACTAAATTGATAGACTTCTACAAATAGTTAATTCAATTACTGTATAATTACAGGATTCGGTCAGGGCTCTCTAATGCACCAATGTAAATGAAGCTTTGCAAGCAGTTCTCTTTGAAAATTAATTGAGTGGCATAAAGAAAGGAAAACAACTTGTCTTTTAAAAAAGAAAGCCACAAGAATGCACAAGTATCTGGTAAATCCAATAAAGATAGACTAAAGATCATATTAAATGGTCATCTGAACTATCAAAGTAATAAAAGGTGGCCAAGAGGAAAAATTTAAAAAATTAAAAGAGGACAGCCTACTGAACCAGGAGTCAGAAGTCAGTTTCTTCTATTACTGCCTTCTCAATCTACTAATTGCATAATTTTAGATAAATCCTTTCATTTTTTCGAGAATTTTTTCTAGTAATTAGGTTTAGTTCTGTGGATCTAATATATTTTTGAGTGCCTGCCTACTATATGCCATGAATTATTTACAACATTGGGAAAGCACAGATGAATAAAATATAGGTGCATCCTGCAAGAGTCTGATGGGTTTAAAAAATGCACTACATTGTGATGTATACAATGATGGAAGTGTATTCAAAACGCAAGTGGTCTGTTTCGTCATTCACACAATAGCCATTTTATGCCTGTTTTATGTAAGACAATATACTAGATTCTGGGATACAAAGTTTGATAAGGCATGTTTTCCTGCCCTCAGAGAATTTTAAACTGGTATTTGTGGCAGAAGCATAAAAAAGTAATCATCTTATAATGCATGGT
>NW_012145967.1:4689417-4690768 GCF_000956105.1 Propithecus coquereli | reverse complement strand
GGGGAAATTTAAAGAATCATTGTCTGTATACAACAATAACAAGAGGATAAATGAAATGAAAGTGTTCAAAGACCCCTAAATTATCCGTAAGGATAATAAAGGTATTAACAGTAAATATGAACAGTAAAATTTGAGGATGCATATTATAATTTCTAGCTTACCTACTAAAATAATGTAAACAAAGCATTTAAGTTCCCAACTAGAGGGAGAAAAAGTATTTAAAATATAAAATCATCCAAAAATGAAAGGAAAGGAGAGAAATAAATATAAAATTAGTGGAACAATTAGGACAAAAAAATAGATGGCACATTTAATCCAAATATATCAATTTACATTAAGAATACATGGACTAAATTTTCTGGCTAATGGGCAACATCGTTGAATTAGATTTTTTTAATCCAACTATGTGCTGTTTTTTAAATAGACAGATAAAGGCTCAAAATTAAAATATGGAAAAAGATATAGCATGCAAATATTAATAAAAATAGTTATGTTAATAGACAAGATAGGCTTTAAGATAACAAGCATCACTGGAGTCAAAGGGATACTCTTCACCATAATAAAAGGTTCAGTTCACTAGCATGACATAAAATTTTAAAGCTTGCATGCAATTAATAACAGGGCCTGAAATATTTAAAACAAAAATCGGTAAAATTCACCAGAATACACATTCTTCTTCAGCACACATACATTTTCCCGGATAAACCATACATTGGCCCATAAAACAAGTTTTAATAAATTGAAATGTGATCACAAGAGTAAACAACCAATACTCTACAGTGCACTTGCCAGAAGATTTTGCCCAACTGTAGGCAAAAGTAAGCGTTCTGAGAATATTTAAGGTAGGCTAGGCTAAGCTATGATGTTCGGTAGCTTAGGTGTATTAAATGCATTTCTGCTTATGATAGTAGGTTTATTGGGATGTAAGCCCATCATAAGTCATGGAGGATCTGTGTTTTTATCAAGTTCTGATACAGGGAATCTCAATTCTTAGCTTTACACCGAAGGTTCCTACTGCTTCTGCTTTGAAAAATTTGTTTGGGATTTTTGCAATGTCATATGTAAAAAGAGACTGTTTCTAGCACAGGCAGACTAAAAGTTTTCAAAAGCATGGGTCAGAAATCAATTTACTCATCCTAGTAAATAAATATATGTTGAGTACTTCTCCTGTGGTAAGCATTGTTTCAGCTGCTGATGAAGCAGAGGAAAATATCCTGTTGCCAAGGAACTAACATTCTAACACGGAGAACAAATAATAAACAAGAAAAATCAGTACAGGATACACTAGTGTGTCAGCTAGTGATAAGTCCTAAGGAGAAAGATAAAGCAGAAAAGATCGATCACATGTATT
>NW_012145967.1:4686505-4688147 GCF_000956105.1 Propithecus coquereli | reverse complement strand
CCGACTTTGAATATGGTGAGAATGGTTAGGTCTTCAGCACTTTCCTGGTTGTAAATTCTGGTTGTAGCACTGTAGGAAATACATTGGTCAAAAAAAATCTAGGGGCTTATATTAATAAAAACAGCAAATTCTTTCATTTATAAGTAAACCAGGTTGGCACAAGCATTAGTGAACAGAGGATATAGTGGACAGTCTGTGGAAGGAGGGCAAAGAGAACAGATTTTTTAAATCCTAGAAGACTATGAAAAACTAAATTCAGGAGCCGGGACGACTGAGTGAAAGTTCTAGTGGCAGTAACGTGTAGCCCTAATAAAAAGGGCAGACAGTCTGACTCAGTCTGGGGTGGAGCAAGCCTTGGCACATCCCCCACCCCGCCATCTCTTCCCTGAGTATCACAGCCACGTGTCCACCTGCCTACTCAACAGTTCAGAAAAAGGGCGGGGCGGCCTTGCTGAAATAACAGGGAAATATCTAATCTCGCAATTTCCTAGTAACAGTTAAAGATCAATCCTATGAGTTCTTCCACTAACAGGCACCCTGTGGAGTTCTGCTTTGCACAACTTCTGAAAATGAGCCACAGCCTCAACCATATCTTGAGAGCAGAGTCACATCTCCTGCGATAATCCCATAATCCTGTCTCTAGGAAAGGTGGGGAAATCAACTCCTGGACTTTGACATCTGCCGCTGCTTTAGTTATCACTGACAGCCATTGCTATTTATTTTTCTCTTCGTCCTCCTTAAAATTAGCAAGCCACTTGGCCTCAGTACCAGCCTTCTCTTTCTTTGGGATGCCACGCCATCTGCCTGCTCTCCCTCTCTTTCCTCTCTCACCCGCTTATTCTCTCTCTCCTCTAAGAAGATAAACTTTTTTACATTTATATATCCTACTCTTGTCTTGAGAAATCTTTCTCCACCCGTGTAGTGAGCACCTCCTAGGCTTTCCACCCTAACATTCACGTGGATGTTTCATCGGAGATGAGCATCCTCTCAGTCTCTGGAAAATTTAACTCTTTATTCCCATCTTCAAATTGCCCTTCCTACCTCCATTGCTTAGCGCGGGCAGGTCCGCTCTCCCTGGGCTGACTGTAATATCTAACTAGTCTCCCTGCTCTGTCCCATCCAACTCCAATGTGTTCCCTACATCTCTACCAAACACTTTCTAAAAAGCAAATCTTTTAAGATCCTTCCCATCTTAAAATCCATCAGACCTCTTCATTACCATTTTTCACTGGGTTATTTGTTTTCTTGTTATTGAGTTGTTGAAGTTCCTTATATATTTTGGAAATTTACCCCTTATCAGAAATTCAGTTTGCAAATATTTTCTCCTAGCCCATAGGCCTTTTCACTCTATTTATCGTCTCCTTTGCCATACAGAAGCTTTTTAGTTTGATGTATTCCTGCTTATCTGTTTTTGCTTTTGTTGCCTTTGCTTTTGGAGTTACATTCATGAATTCATTGCCAGGACCAATGTCATGACTTTTCCCCTTTGTTTTCTTCTAGGAGTTTTATAGCTTTATGATTTACTTTCACAATATACATACGCTTGGCACAGGAAAGCCCTATTAAAGATTCAGAAGTTGCTTAATAAGGTAAATATTTAGTTTGATTTTATGAGGCTTTCAGATATTAAGTTTGAGAAAGT
>NW_012145967.1:4681380-4683660 GCF_000956105.1 Propithecus coquereli | reverse complement strand
ATTTACCCTGAAGAGAGACAGACCAGAAATATTAATATTTGGTATTTAGCACTAATGGACTACCAGTCACAATCTTAAATATTTTAAATGTTAAGAGTTGTGTTTTACAACTTCGGTCTGACACCTGTGTAAGTTTGAGCAAGTCGCTTATTCTCTCACAGTTCACTATATTCATTTATCAATGAGGTTAATAATTGCTAATATTTATTGCTTTGTTTAAGGTACTCCATTCTGAGCCTTTTATGTAGATTCTTTCACTTGATTCACCAACTATCCTATGAAGTAGGAACTTTTATTATCTCTAATATACTCAGAAGGAAATAAGCTAAAGAGAGTTTAAGCGATTTTACTTCAAGTCACGCAATTAGTTAGTGGTAGAGCTGGCAATCGAATCCAGATGTAGGAGTCTGAATCTGGGGCCCAATCTCTGAACCTACCAGCAGCACCGATAGATGCTGTTTGCAACAGGGTTGTTAATTTAACTCAAACCAATTTAACATTAGCATCTCTTGAGTGTCAACTCTGTCCAAGGACCCCCTTGTGAAAATCAAGAGATGTGTAATTCACAGGAAAGTGCTTTGGAGAAATCTTAGTATTTTTAAAGTAAAAGTATAACCAGGTAAGCACTAAAGTAAATCAGGTATTTCTAATTTATCAAATCCATAAGGGATGAAGAGAAAATTTTAATAGGTGACTTAAACATTCCTCTGTGTGTGTATATGTATGTGTGCGTGTGTGTGTGTGTGTGTGTGTGTGTGTGTGTATAAACAATTAAAGCAATTACAGTTACCCCACAACTGTGACTGGAGGTAGTTTTAAGAGTTACTAGAGTTAAGACAACCTGGAAATCCAATTCCGACTTAAGTCATCATGATATGACTACAAGACTTCTCGTGCCCAGAGCATGGTGCGCATGCCTTCGTTCTTGCCACCACATACGGAAATTGCTTCCTATTTACCAGCCTCCCGAGTCCGCGAGGGCGGTCCGAGCTGAGTTGTGTTTGGTCTGTACATGTCTTGCACCTAATATGGCACCGCCACATAGGTTTTCCTTAAGACGAGTTGTGGCTCTTTTTTATGTGTGAGATGGGCAAATGCACTGTGCTGGAGATGAGCCCAAGGTTCACTATGTTCTTGCTACCTTGGTCAAATCCCTTGCTAGGCTACTGGGAAACTGAAATCTCTGAATAATAACTGAGGGTGATAGTGAGAAATGCACTTTTAATAACTACCATTTCATCAAATCTTAACAAGGGAACAAACAATGAGACATCGACATATAGCACCTGTTTCTGCTTCCAGTCAGAGTGGGAGCCTCTCGGAATCGGAATGTCAGGAAGCAGCCTGATTCCTCGGGAGGTCTTCCGAGTTCCACTGTGGGCATCTATATTCCCTCACATCTGTCTTTCTTTTTAGGCTCAAATTGCCTCATACCTTGACTATTTCGAGAACCCTTTTTTCCTGGGTTTTTTTTTTTTTTTTTTGAGACAGGGTCTTGCTACATGGCCTCAAACTCCGGGGCTCAAGTGAGCCTCCTGCCTTGGTCTCCCAAGTAGCTGGCATTAGAGGCTCAAGCCCCCATGTCTGGCTCAAGAACCTATTGACTGGATATGTCTTCCCTTCTGTCCTTCCTCACTCCTATTCGTCCCACATATGCATTCCAGAATGTTTTTTTGAATTAATTTCATCATATCTTCCTCATTAAGATCCTTCCATGGCTCTCCACTGTTCACCAAATAAAACCTCACCCTTGGCTTTCCTAACTCTAACCAAATTCAACTTATATTTTCTTTCTGTCCCTGCCAACCCCAAACCACAATTAAACAAAAGTATAAACAGCTTCCACACAAATCCTATACTTTTCCTGCTCCTGCTTCTTCCCTATCTGAAACTGACATTCTTGATTCTCTTTAAATATTCCATATTTTCATAAAAGCTTGATGTGAAATCCTACCTTCCACCTTCTCTCTGACTCCCTCCCAACCTTGTCACTTTGCCAGGTTGCCTTCTCAGTCTTATGCAGATGTATCATTACACTGGACTACAGCTATGCCTTAGCTTCTCTACTATAGAAGCCCCTGGAAGGCAGAAACACACTGTTAGCTCTACAGCATCCCACACCCTATCCCCACGCAGTGCCCAGCACAGTTTCTTACATAGAGTATGCATTCAAAAAAGAAAATACTTGTTATAGCTAGACACATATTTTGTTCTTTCCAAATACTGATGGTAGTTAATAGAATATCTTCATATATTTTTCTACAGAGATGAGGGGATGGA
>NW_012145967.1:4676825-4681330 GCF_000956105.1 Propithecus coquereli | reverse complement strand
GTGTCAAACTTCTGGCCTCAAGTGATCCACGTGCCTCAGTCTCCCAAAGTGCTAGGATTGTAGGTGTTAAACACTGTGCCTGGCCTCCTCGGTCTTAATACCTTAGTCACCTGTTTTTACCTTGGTTATATTTTTATCATTTAGAGTAGGATATACTTATTAAGCCAGTTATACTCCGGTAAACTTGTGAATGAAAAAATGTTAGAGAATTAAGAACAAGTAATGGAGTAATTATTTCACTGATCCTTATCCAATGTCAGGAAAATCATGTCCCTAAAAGAGCAATTCTGCCTGATAAATTCTTTCCATGTCTAAACAGAAACAGCAAGAAAAGTGAATTTATGGGAAGCCTATGATACTTTACTAGACATTGTGTGCTTTTAATAGTTCAACACTGGTAATATTTGATAATCAAGAGTAAATAGGCTAACATTTAAAAATGTATACTTTAATAAGTATAAAGTATATAAACAATTAATTAGGTAAGCTTGTGGAGAAGCTGACCAAGATACATAAAGTAGGAGACACAAGTGTCCATCTAACTTTTCTATATCTTTTTTTACAGAATATTTATTAAAGTTGCTTAATATACAATTTCTCCTTTTTCATTTTAGAAGTCATTTATTGTAAAGGTAATTCTTTTGTCTGATGACAAACAGCAGCCGCAGTGATTACCCTGGACCTCCACATTGGATAAATTCAATTTCTTCCTGAGACACAAGTTTCCTTCTATGTTTCTGAGGCAATGTTTTTATTATTTCTGCAGTGTCTGGTGGAGCCTGATACATTAGCAAATCTGGTGGTTTATTTCCTTTAGAATGCTGGGAAATTGCAGAAGAGTGAGACAGTAGGTCTGCTGATCTCAAAGCTTCTGATACATTGAGTTTAGGATTGTCTCTTCTGTCAGGGAATCTTATTAATGGAGTGTGTGGCTTGACTACCTGGATGACCCTGCTGGTGGACACCATCTTGCTGCCCATCATGACACCCCTAGCTTTATGTTTTAATTTAAGTCTTTGATCCATTTAAGTTTAGGTCTTTTATCTATTTTGAGCTTATTTTTGTGTATGGTATAAGATAAGGGTCCAATTTCATTCTTCTGCATGTGGATATCCAGTTATCACAGAATAAAATCCAACTCCTTGGCAAATAATACCCCTTTATAGTGTAATGTGGGGGTAGGGAGTGGTACAATAACCTTCTCAGAGCCTTGGGTCTCTGAGGCCTCTGGTCAGGCATGCCCATGAGGACTGCTATGGGACACAGGGCTTCCTGAACCCTGCCCTCAGTGCCCTGATGCTTAAAAATTGAAGCCACGTGCCTCATCACTGCCCTGTCCTCCCACCTTTCCTTGGCTCAAACCCTTGGTCACCTGTGCTCTCCCTAAGAAATCTGTAAATGGCAATGCAGGGAGTGGGGGTGATACTGAGGCTGCACCTGTGCAGCCAGAGGAGGAGGCTTCCTCTGCATCCCTGCCTGGCTGCCACATTCCTCCCCTCCCAAACCCTAATCCCTGGCAACGCTAACTTGGTTCTGAACTCTGTGACGACATGATTTCAAGAATGCCACATAAACGGGATGACATAGTATGTAACCTGAGTTTGCCTTTTCACTCACTGTACTTCCCTGGAAGCCACATTCTTGTATGTCCAGCTCTTGTTCTTGTGTGTTCAGTTGACTTTTGATGGTGTGTCTTGCCTCTTCCTGTTTCGGATTTGTCAGTAGCTGCAATTAGTATCTCATTGGTGATGATGGGTTTTTCCAGTCTTTTTCTATTTGTTCAATAAACACTGAGTTCCCTACTATGTGTCTGGAGAGCATTGAGGATAAGGAAATGAATCAGATGTCTCTCAGACTCTGATGACATTTAAGTCTGGTGGAAGAATCTCATGTCTGCAGGCTAGTTTACAGACAAAAGAGAAAAGAACGGTATTTCCAGATTTTGTGAGAAGGATCAGAATATGTGTGCGAGAGGGTCAGGACCTTCATCTGGGTGAGGGCTGGCGAAGGTAAGCAGTGAACTGTCTTAAAGTATTGTTTATATAACTCTTTATAAAAACTTGAGAAAACTGTAAAGCCCACATTAAAGTTGGAGCAGGGGGAGAACTGAACCAACACTGAGTAGACTGCACTGGAAATAAATCACAGGCCCCACTTTTCCAAATCAGTGACAGCTCCTTCAGGCTCGAGACACCCTGCTCCTTGGCCAGGGGAGAACTGGTATTCCCTCTTTCTGTCCTGTGGGGATTAAGGATGCCTGGCCAGAGGCAGAGCTCAATTCCTTTCTGTTTGTGGTGACAGGAGGTGAGTATTCTAGTACTCTCTCCAGACCCAGATGTTCTGAGCTGGGGATCCAGAGACTAGGTGGAGAGGGACAAGTAACTAGGAGGGAAAGATGAAAGGAACCGGTGCACTCACAGCAACACACTCACTCACAGAGACATGACGGGGAGACCCCATTCGGCCTAGAGCGGGTGGAAGAGGCTTTGAGGACCCTGCCTTTTCCCCACAAGGGGGTTGTAGCAATAAATTGTCCTCCATTCTAAGCAAGAAAAGAACATTTTGTCACCCTGGCTTAATCTGTCCCTTCTCATCCACTCCCTGCCACAGGTCACCAAGCATCTATAAAATAGAATTTGATTTTCAGTTGGAAGGACTGGTCCGTTGGGTCTCCCACTCTACTCTCTGGCCTCTGTGTCCCTCTTCTCTTCCTTCCAGTGGGGGTGACTGACCTGGAATCGTGAGTGGTGATGCAGAGACCAGCTGTTCTGGTGTGTTTACCTTAGCGCTATGGCAGTCCACCCTCCCATGCCGTCGTGGAGAGCATCCGTTGACCTGGTGCTTTGTGATTATAATATTCAGGAATAGCAAGGCTTTCTGAGTGCCAAAGAGAAAAGAAATTTGGGTGAAAATAATGTATATGGAAATGTTTAGATAATGCAAAGGGGAAAGATAATGGGATATTTACCAGGAAGCTAATGAAGCTTAAGTTCTGGGCCCCTAACTTGCATGGGCCCCTTCTAAAACCCCGGAAGAAAACTTAGCAATGTGTTCATGTGCTTATTATGTTTTTGTAAAACTGGCAAAAGGCAGTCCTGTGATTTACCCTGAAGAGAGACAGACCAGAAATATTAATATTTGGTATTTAGCACTAATGGACTACCAGTCACAATCTTAAATATTTTAAATGTTAAGAGTTGTGTTTTACAACTTCGGTCTGACACCTGTGTAAGTTTGAGCAAGTCGCTTATTCTCTCACAGTTCACTATATTCATTTATCAATGAGGTTAATAATTGCTAATATTTATTGCTTTGTTTAAGGTACTCCATTCTGAGCCTTTTATGTAGATTCTTTCACTTGATTCACCAACTATCCTATGAAGTAGGAACTTTTATTATCTCTAATATACTCAGAAGGAAATAAGCTAAAGAGAGTTTAAGCGATTTTACTTCAAGTCACGCAATTAGTTAGTGGTAGAGCTGGCAATCGAATCCAGATGTAGGAGTCTGAATCTGGGGCCCAATCTCTGAACCTACCAGCAGCACCGATAGATGCTGTTTGCAACAGGGTTGTTAATTTAACTCAAACCAATTTAACATTAGCATCTCTTGAGTGTCAACTCTGTCCAAGGACCCCCTTGTGAAAATCAAGAGATGTGTAATTCACAGGAAAGTGCTTTGGAGAAATCTTAGTATTTTTAAAGTAAAAGTATAACCAGGTAAGCACTAAAGTAAATCAGGTATTTCTAATTTATCAAATCCATAAGGGATGAAGAGAAAATTTTAATAGGTGACTTAAACATTCCTCTGTGTGTGTATATGTATGTGTGCGTGTGTGTGTGTGTGTGTGTGTGTGTGTATAAACAATTAAAGCAATTACAGTTACCCCACAACTGTGACTGGAGGTAGTTTTAAGAGTTACTAGAGTTAAGACAACCTGGAAATCCAATTCCGACTTAAGTCATCATGATATGACTACAAGACTTCTCGTGCCCAGAGCATGGTGCGCATGCCTTCGTTCTTGCCACCACATACGGAAATTGCTTCCTATTTACCAGCCTCCCGAGTCCGCGAGGGCGGTCCGAGCTGAGTTGTGTTTGGTCTGTACATGTCTTGCACCTAATATGGCACCGCCACATAGGTTTTCCTTAAGACGAGTTGTGGCTCTTTTTTATGTGTGAGATGGGCAAATGCACTGTGCTGGAGATGAGCCCAAGGTTCACTATGTTCTTGCTACCTTGGTCAAATCCCTTGCTAGGCTACTGGGAAACTGAAATCTCTGAATAATAACTGAGGGTGATAGTGAGAAATGCACTTTTAATAACTACCATTTCATCAAATCTTAACAAGGGAACAAACAATGAGACATCGACATATAGCACCTGTTTCTGCTTCCAGTCAGAGTGGGAGCCTCTCGGAATCGGAATGTCAGGAAGCAGCCTGATTCCTCGGGAGGTCTTCCGAGTTCCACTGTGGGCATCTATATTCCCTCACATCTGTCTTTC
>NW_012145967.1:4670757-4675845 GCF_000956105.1 Propithecus coquereli | reverse complement strand
TTAAATAGTTGTAGAGGTTTAGAAGGATAATATAAAAATGGACTTTAGTAGAACCAGAGACAGTACAGAAAGGGGTAGACTTTATTCATCATTGTAGTGATTAAAAATATTTAAAAAGAGGAAGGAACAACTTCCAAAAAGGAAACAAAAACTCAGATAGAAAGTACTTATCAGGAAGGATTACGGAAACCCTAAATACCAATCCTAGACTACAGGCTTCTAAAAACAAAGAGAACAAATATTCAAAATTCCAAATAATCTCAGCCCTTGATATTCAGATAGTCCAGAAGTAGAAATATACCCTAAATCACAGCTTAGGAGTAGTTTCCCAAATATTCATTTTATCATAATTTACGTTCCAGAGAAACCCTCTGCATCTTTAGCTGTGCTACAGAGAACAGAAACAGACGAGAGAGCATTCTCCCTTCATTTCCCCACACCTGTGCTCTATAAGCAGGAAGAGTTTCAATGCAAGTACCCAGGCCCCTAGAAGAAGAGGGATCCAGTGAGCCACCAAAATGCAGAAAAATCAAGACAATGTGGTTCCAAGAAAAGACTTGGGTTTGATGGTGAATCTTCATTTGTCACCTTTCTGGAATTAGGAAAACAAGGCAGTATGTCTTCTTGTGACATTTCTCATCAGGGCAGCTCTTCCATTTCCACTGAGGACTCGGCTGCCCACACGCAGAGTATAGGTCCTACCCTGGAAGCGTTCAGCCCTTCAGTCTAATCCATGATTCATTTAGAACAGAACAGCCCACATGGAACCCCTCAACACTGACTGCAGTTGCACACTGAACACCATGCAATATAAGTGTGGGCGCTACTCCTGAAGCAGGCTTCGAGAGATCAGCATCCTCATCACTTCATTGCTACCTGCAAGAGGGACAGAGAAGGAAGGATTTAATAGCAGCAAAATCTGGAAGTTCACTAAAGCTCTGACCAGGCTACTCCAAGTCTAGTTCAGGATAGTTGTGGATTTAAACTACAATCACTGCTTTTATCTCTGGGAGGGATGGGTTTATCATAGACTTCTCTCCAAAGTACAGAAAAATGCCAGGAAATAAAAAAATAAGTCCAAAAGGAGATATACCAAAATATTATTCTGGATGTAGAAACATGAGGGATATTTTCTTTTACTTTTCTTATTTTTTATAATTTTTCAACAGTGAATACACATTTCTTTAGTAATCAGAAAACTGAATTATGAAAGAACAAAAACATCTTCCCAGAAAAGAGGGTATCAATTGTTTGCTTCATTTTTAGCCCTGGCCTTTAATACAAAGAGAAATATAAACCCTCTTGAGGAATGAGTAAACACAATATCAAATAAAGCCAAATTTAAAATTTTAGGTTTATCCAATAGCAAAGTCCCTGATAAAAAGAAGCAATAAAGTGACCAGTACCCAAATTTCTCTACAAGTAGATGACGGTGTGACCTAAAATAAATGTATCTGGCTTTTCACACATATTATAGCAGAGTTAAAAAACAGAGTTGGAATGAAGGGCAAGTTTCCCACACTCACAAAAGCCAACTGAGAAAGTAATCGCCAAGGGTAACAGAAGGAATGAGATCCTGGGGAATGGAATTTGAATACTGGCAACTGAGCTAATAAACATGCTTCCAGGAAGCAGAAAGCAGCAGACTAACCGTGAGCAGTCTATAATTCAAACATGATGCTGGAGTAGGGCTCTCAAAGTCTGGTTCCCAGACAAGAAGTGGCAGACTCATTGGAAAACTTGTTAGAGATGCAAATTCTCAGGCCCACACTAGAACCATGGGAGCAGAAGCTCCGGGGGCGAGGGGGTCCCCGAGGGCCCAGCAATCTGTTTCAACAAGCTCTCTAGGTAAGTCTGGTGCATGCTCAGGTTTCGGAAGGATACTTTGAAAGGGGCAGGAAGGCCCCATTATATAATGTCCCCACTGAAGCAGCCCCACATTACTTCACTGCGAGTCAGACAAGCCTCTGCCCCATCTGCTTTTCCTACAGTGGAACCCCAGCTGTCTACACTAGCTGGAACACGAGTCATGGAATTTCAAGACTTATGCACTGGTTGTAGAGAGTGGAGAAGGCCATGTACTGAGCCTGACTCCAGTGGCTTACATACTTCCCAGACAGAATGCCTGTGACTACCAAGAAGATACCCACATACTGATGATTTATTTTGCTGAAAAATTTACTAACAATATTGATATAGATATCTTTTAGACCGTCTGGCTGATAGTCAATTTGTAGAGCTGCTGGTGACCATACTGGCTCACATTTGCCCTGTAAATTACCATATACAAGTTCTGAGATCCCTGAGGACTAGGTACTTTATAACAGTAAAGAATAGCCACTGCCATAGCCTTCAAAATGCTTTCTCATATATTATCTCGGTTTGAGCCTTCTCTCAAATTACAAAGAAAAAGAGCAGAAGCAGAAATGGTTCAACGTCCTACCCATGGTGACAAAGCAGTCTCCTGACTCCAGGCTGGTGCTCCTCCTAATGCACCAACAGGCCACTTCCAGAGCAGAGCTGGGGAAAGGCAGGCAGGCAGACAGGAAGACAGGAAGGAAGGAAGGAGCCAAAACAGACAGGGCCTGATGGGACAGACAGGCTGGGGAAAGCACTGATCCTATACCCATTCTGAAAGAAGAGAATATCTCTGACAATTTTTACCTTCTAGAATCTGGTGGACCCTGGAGTCCCGCACATACTGCTGAACAGCATAATCCTTCAGGTAGCCATAGCCTCCATGCATCTGTAAAGCCTGGTTGCAGATCTGCAGGGAGACAGGGATCAGATGCCATTGACTGCGGGAAGACTGTGGATCACGTGGCTTCCCTCCCTACCCAGCCCCGATCAAGCAGCCTGTTGTAGACTAATGAGAGGATGAACAACTCACAGCCAAGCGCAAAGAGGGGTCCACATTCTGTGTGGTCAGAGACAAGGGAAGTTCATTTACCGAACCCCACTAGACAGGCAACTCAAAGACCTCTGCCTTTCTCACTTACTGCCTACCGGGCAGAAGTTGCCCACAACCATCCTGGCTAGGATTACACGAAGCTAAGGTGCCACCTAGTGGCCAGCTTCAACGTGGCTCTGCCCCGACAACGTAAACATGGCAGAGTGCTAAATTTGGGCAAGAGGCATTGAGCTGCTGCTGTGAGACTTCCAAAGGTGGAGTCTCATCTAGAGCACAACCGAGCAGTGACACGATGAAGTGTGTAATGGCATGGAGCAGCCCAAAAAGCCTGCTATGAGAGCTCCCATGCAGGCCTCTCATGAGTTCATTTACATCCTTAAGCCCCAGGGTGGCCCTGCAGCATCCCAGGAGAGGTGGGTTCCAAAGCTGACTTATGCCTCTCAACACCTCTGGGCCTAGCAGCTGTTCCCCGTCCATCTCAGGCGGGCCAGAGGGCTTATCACGTACAGCAAAGCATTCATCTGTAGCAAACAGCTTGGCCATGGAGCACAGGGTCATTGCATCTTCCCGCTCCTCCTGCAAAGCCACCGCCGCACTGCGGATCATCAGTCTCGAGGCCACCAGCCTTGTCGCCATATCAGCCAGTTTGAACTGCAGGTACTGCAGCAACAGGGGAGAAGAGAACCAGACAAGACAGAGAGGCTCAGACCAGCACCTAATCTGGGACTCTTAAAAAGACATCCCTAATGAAGTGCCTTTTCTAAGTGAGCCAAAGCTTCAGTCTCTTGCCTCCTCCATGGAGGAACTTTACTGCCTTGTGAGTTCTGAGTCCATCTGCTTGCTCTGCACTCTAGTATTGTCACCTCTGAAAAAGATCACTGACAGAAAGCAAGCACAAGCTCTGGCTAAGATGGTAGTAGGACTCTACAAGGGATGTCATGGCTTCTGTTTCCTTCTGTTTCCAGAGCAGGTCTCAGGGGCTGCAAAGAGTGGAAAGCCACACAGGGACACCAGGGACATTACCTGTTTACTGGCCAGAGGCTCTCCAAACTGCTTCCGGACATTGAGGTGGTCTCGGGTGAGGATGACTGAGGCATGAGCAGCCCCCAGAGAGCAGGAAGCTAGAGGGGAAGAGTGCCAACATTCCGCCTGAGCTGGAAGGACAGCGCTGCTTGCCCCACCCTGCTACCTCCTCACCCCACCCCTTCGTGTCCTCACCAATGTTGATCCTCCCTCCGTTCAGTCCTTTCATGGCAATGAGGAAGCCCTGCCCCTCGTTCCCAATTCTGTTGGCCATGGGGACAGCACAGTCTTCAAAGATCACGGCTCGAGTTGGCTGGGAGTTCCACCCCACCTGGCAAAAATCAGGGACTCTGTGGCTGCCCAACAATCCACCAGGCAGGGTGGCCTTCCCTGGAGACAGAAGTCTGTGAAGTATGGGTTCCAATACCCTGGGACTCAAACCCACAAGAACTTAAAACAAGGAAAAAGAAAAAGTTCAGATTTAAAGGCTTGTCAACACTCACAAGATGTTTGTTTAAGCTAAACATTTTTTAATTTACTAAGAAAATCTCCATTCTAATGTCTACCCTACCAGACTAACCTACAAATACTTCCCCCAACTTTTAGGAATGTGCCCTTATTTTTGGTGCCTCTATGAGTATACTCTTTTATAAGAACAGAGACAATATCAGGCTTATTTGAAGAAGTTTAATTTACTTTTAAAGGCCTTAATAGCACACTCCTCTTTTGAAAGCTTAGTGTTCCTAAAAGATGCTGTAATTAGATCGAGGAGGGAGGAATAACATGCACTGTGCCGGCAACCCCTGGTCTAGGACTGAGCTGCAGACAGAGTGATGTACTGGCACTAGCTCAGGAGAGCCAGTTATGTACCTGTTTTCCCAACTCAGCATTCTGTAAGATCACAAAATCAGCCACGGCAAGAATATTTATACTACAGAAACTGGCAAACACTATCAGTAAATTTGTTTTTCCCAGAGAGCTGGCCTATCAGGATATCACTGGATACATTAGTCATAAGCTCAGAGAAAATTCTGAATATCTGAGATGTAGTCCGCGTCATGCAACTAATTAGCTTTATTTTTCATCTTAGGACAAATCACCTGACCTCTTTGTGGCCTTTGTTTTCTTTATATAAAATAAGGGAGTTAGACTAG
>NW_012145967.1:4630568-4669777 GCF_000956105.1 Propithecus coquereli | reverse complement strand
TTTTTTTTTTTTGATCCTATGATGAAAGGAAGACACAAGGTTTCTTAATCCTAGGCACGTCTTACTTTCCCAAGAACATATAGAAACACTGTCCTTCTTAGATTACTGAAATAAGCCACAGCCACCTCTAAGGAGTTTTACTTTATTTTTAGTCAAAGAAGAAAAGTAGATCACATGCTGTTCATTCCTGAGAATTCTGGCTAACACCAGATCTTTTATATATATCTCTTCCTGGGGTAAAAACTACAACAAAATGAGAAGCTGGATAAGAAATATAGACCAAAAGAGGAGGCAGGAGAAGCGACAGCACTAAATACCAGGTGGCCTTTGGGACTTATTGGCAAACTTTGCTACTCTCCCCAGAGGCCTAGTGGTTCTTTAACAATGTCCTATTCTATTTTACATGCTCCTGTCAAAGATCCTGATAGAAGTAATTGCTTCAAAGGTAGGTTAGCAGGTATGTGAACCTATTTTCTGAAAAGGGCAGGAGTTGGTCTGGCAGGTGGCAGAATCTCATACCTTCAATTGCTTCCTGTCCAACAGCCACTCACCTTTTTCTCCTTCTTGCCGAAGCTGAGGCCAGGGGTCCCCTTCTCAACAACTATGCATGAGATGCCTTTGGGGCCTGGTCCTCCCGTTCGACACATGACCACGTAGATGTCTGACTCACCACCACCACTGATGAAGGCCTATGGGGTTGGAGAAGGCGCATGTAGGGATCAGGAATGCTAAGTTCTCAGAGCCTAATGTCTGGGAAAACCACTGAGGTCTTCCCAACAATAGGACACTAAAAGGAACAATGGCACAGAGAGACTGAGGAGGGGTAAAAGGTAGCTGCAGTAACTGGGGAACCCGGGGTTTATCGATGAGAGTATAAAAAGGACAGACAAAAGTGAATGAAAGTACCTAGAATCAGATCTGAAGACACAGAAAGAGTGAGAGGGAATAAAGGGAAACGGGTCAGAGGTGCTTCCTAAAACGTAAACATTCTGTGGGAATATTACCTCGTAAATGCAAAGGAACTAGCGGATGTCAGAAGGAAGGTGGGAATGATCTCCAAGTTGCTCTGAGAGGACAGCATGCCAGTACCTTGGAGCCATTGAGGATATAATGATCTCCTTGTCGTTTAGCCGAGGTCAAAAGAGATGCAGCATCACTCCCGCTTCCTGAAGCGGGTATCAAAAGGGAGCAGAGAGAGGGGTGAGAAAGTCAGGGAAGTCGAGGGAGCCCAACACAGTTTCACCTCCCAGGAAATCTTCCCTAGAGGCAAACAGCTCAGAGTGTGCTACTATAAAATCCAGATGGCCAAAGGAATTCTCTGTACTTTGTAAAAACTGCTGCGCCAATTGGATCACTGTCTGAGAGTACCGCAGCGAGCCTCTGCAAGGAGGTTCTGTTCTATAGCTTGCAGGGCCCCTGGCCTAAAGGCTTCTCGGTTCTGTGACATCAGGTCATGGGACTCTATTACGCTGCAACCAAAGTGCTGGCAAGTGGTTCTGTGTGTCAACAGGCTAGAAGGAGTGCTTGGTGACTCCACCTGAGTCACACCTCTTTCCCTGCTGTATGTCGCCTACAGTACGGCAAACCCACCTGGTTCAGTGAGGCAGTAGGAAGCAAACTTCTCCATGGTACAGAGCGGTGGGCAAAATTTGTGCCTCTGTTCCTCATTTCCAAAGCTATCAATTATCCAGGCACACATGCTGATAGGTACACCAAGAAGACAAGTCATTGACAGAAACAAAGCCAGAAAAGAAAAGGAAATTGGGGGGATGGAAGAGAGAACAAAGGGCAGGGCAGCAAAACAGGGTGAAGCAGAAGAGAGTGGGAAGGGGAAATCACAATTGAGAAAAGTCAACTTCAAAGGAAAGGACCGGATTAAAACATGTTTCTGGAATATGTACCATCCAGAGATACCCAGGGCCACGGTTTCTCACCTGGATGTTCGTTCTACTTCTAGCTAGGTTATATGGGCCCCTAAAAATCAGAGTTATAGGCACTTTCTATTACTTTCTCAAATCACTGGTGGTTCTATCTTTAGATTGAAGAAAAGGGTACGAGGACCCTGACCACTCACTCTACTGGAGAAATCTGCTGGTACCACCTCAATCTAGGACTGGGGAGAAGGCTGGCTGACCTAATTCCCTAAGGAATGCACAAGACAACACAACCAAGTCCAACAGGCAGCAGCAGACCTGGTAAGTACTCTTGAGTCTAGTTCCTCAAGGGCAATCAGCTTGAAACGATCAATCTTTTTCCTACGAATCTGAAATTTCCCAGTCAATCCATGTGAGCACTTCACTGTGCTTTCCAAGCTTGGGCACTCACTTGTGTATGCTTATATAGGCTGTGGTGCTGGTGCAGCCTGTAGCCAAGGCTTCAAAGATGACAGAGGTATCGAGCCGTGACAGTCCGGACCCGCCCACATCTGTTCGCACGTAAACCCCCCCAAAGCCTAGCAGGGCTGCCTTCCGCATCACGTCCACTGGGAACAGCTCCTACGTACAAAAGAGAGCAGCAGCATCAGTAACTGATCCAGAGATGGACTTTCCTTTAGATGGTTCACTGAGGGAAGTAGGATGTTTGCATTTGGGAGTGTAGGGATTCTCTTAACTTAATATGCCTGCTTGTCTCACAGTAGTATAAGTTGTGTTCTGTAAGAACTGTTTTTCTGGCATTAAAAAGTTTATTATCTATACAACTACCTTGGTTTTATGTCCAAATCTTTGTTCAATTTTTTAAAAAAAGATATCTACAAGATGATAAGGATACCTTCTACAAAACAAGTCCTCCATTATCAGTTCTCTCACTTGCAGGAAAAGCTGGTAAGTGACACTGATCAATTAGGACTATAAGGAGATGAAAATAAGGGTCACTGCACAAGGCATTTGTTGGACTATCTATCTACAAGGATAATGCCTACCTTCTGGTCCCACTCTGCCATATGTGGAGCCATCTCCCGAGCAGCAAAGTCAAAGGCCACTTTCTGAAATTCTTTCTGCTCTTCATTAAGTCCCATGGAAGCTGTGGGCAGGATTGAATATGTTCAGTTCTAGAACAGCGGTCAGGGAAGAGTACTGCGAAGAAGCACTGTGAGGCTGAGATGGTGGACCTATTATAGCATTTGCCAGACATAGTACAGCCTTTAACAGCAAGAGAATGGCATCGTCAATCATTAATCTGTTTCTGAGATGGAGAAGCGACAGTTCTAACACATACCCAGATCAACGTAGGACAGTATATGGGACTTTCCAGATGTCTCTTACCCTAGCCACTTACTAAAATACAGTTGCAGCCCTCGAAGTAGGGGTCACAATGCTAAAGAGCACTAAAGGAAAACTAGGGAGTCACACTTGACAATAATTACGTCAGTGCCTTCTAGTGATGCAAAGTCCTTCCAAGAGAACACAAGTGCAGGTGGCAGAGCCTGTTCTTCTAGGACAAACCTGGGCGTCAGTAATGCCTGGCAGTGTGAGCGAAGAGAAAACACTTCTGTCTGTGATCAGTACTCTCATTAAAATGGGAAACTCAGAAATGAATAGTGAGGATTAAAGATTAGGCTACCTTGAGAAGCTCAGAGCAGAAACCTCTGTTGGGTATTACTCTCAGGGATAAAGTTAGGGATAAACAATTAATGGTTCTCTGGCCATCGGATCATTTATTCACATACTCTTGCTGCTGTAGATCATAGCTCAAAGATCATTCACAAAAGAATATTTATTGAGTCTTTACTACGTAGCAGTGCTGGGGTTACAAAGATGAATATGGTCCATTCGCACCAAGAACAACATAAACAGATAATGCAAACAGAAGCACTACAGAATTTCAATCCTAGTAAAAGCTCCATAAATGTTAAGAGTTCTTTTGTAAATGGCTACTTCCTAAAACCAGTAGTTCAAAGAACTCAAGGTTTAAGAAATAAATTTGAATTGCATTCTAAATAAATAACAGGGAATAGTTTTATATAAATCACATGCATAAGTAAATACAACATAATTACTTTTAGACAGATAACAAATACAATCAATTCCAGAAAAGGGAATGGTTAACAAAAGGAGAGTATTACTTGGAGAAAAAAGTAGAAGAGGTAAGTTAAAAAGTAAATTATACCAAAAAAAGGCAAATTAAATACAGGAAAGCATGGTGACTAAGTAAAAATACCCAAGTTCCCCAAAGAAATACACTATACAAACAAAACAAACACCAGGCCTCATGAACTTTTGTCAGAGTTACTGACGGAGTTCGAGATAGCCAACATACTAAAAAGGTAAAGCTAAATAGAAAAGCAGCCCAAATGAAATGAGGAAAACCTTTACTGTACAGCAACTCAAGTAGAATATGAAAAGAAAAAAAGGAAGAACAAAAAAACCTCTAAATAATTCCTTATCTGCTTTGGTATCAACCAGTGTGACCTGGTTTACCAAATTCTGAACGCTAGAACAAGGCAGCACCTCTTGAAGGAGTTTTAGGACGCTGAGCAGAAAATAGTATTCTATACCCTAGTGTACCTTATAGATCTAGTGTCAATCTAAGGGATTTATTCTGCTATAAAGAAAACTGTTATTTATTTAAAATAAATAAAAAAGTGGTTAGGTGCTTGACAGAGAAGTCACAAACTGGCTGTAATCACTTAGTCCCGCTAGGTCCCCAACAGTCCCTATTAACATTCAAATTATTTGCCTCTTGCCTAAAAACATTCAGGTTTGTTATCTCCGATAGTTTCCCACTTCCTGCACGAGTTTCGACAATGTGTTATAGCTATAGGTGTTGAGTTATAAATCTATAAACGCGAGCAAATCTTCTGGTATTACCTTGGAGCTTTTCTTCATCTATCACCACCAGCACCCAGTTTTTTACATTCCCACTACCTTTATGATCTATTGATATGATTTTAAAAATCAATCAACCAACAAAAAGTCACAAGTTTCTGCAGTTCTCTAAGCATGCGAGGGTGACAGGACACAGAGGGGAGCCGGGCGAGGGGGGACGGGACAGATCGGGGAGACCGCGGACCCTCGCGGATGCCCCCGCACTCCCAGGGCTGGCCTTACGATCGATGCAGGAGGTCAAGCTCCGGTGGACGGTTTGGGCAGGAGCCTGGATCCCGCCGCGCAGGCAGCCGAGTCGCGCCCCGAGTCGCCGGCAGCCACTCGCGAGCATTGCAGCCGCTCCTTGCCCCAGTCGAGCTCTGGGCTCCCGCGTCCCCCGCTGCAGTCGTGTTTGGCCCACACCGCGGCCCCCGCCGCACCCTGGGGATGGTAGTCTACACACAGGCCTCTCCGCCCGGCTCCTAGGCAGGCGCCAAGGCGCCGGGACTACAACTCCCAGAGACCCCCGGGGCCGGCACGCCTGAGGCCTGTCTTCAACCCAGTGCAGCTCGCCTCTGTCGCTTCGGAGGGACGGAGTGGTGGGCCCTGCGTGGTGAGCGGATCAGAGGCGGCTCCACAACAAACTAAGGAGAGTTTAGGAGAAGGTTACGCGAAATGGAAATGGCGTAGATTACGGAGGGGAAGATTTGAGGGGCTTAAAGCACAGTCGTCTCTGTTCTTTGCAAAAGTCTGAGGCTTTCTAGGCTTCCTCTCGTTGCCTCCATCTTGCTCTGCGTAGGTTTTTTTGGTAGTAGTAGCTTTGATTCTCTTGGTTGATTCCAGAATCCTCTGCACTTCAGCCCCTTGCTGGAATACCATGCCGAGACCCCAGAAGAGGCTGGCTGGGGATGCTGGCCCAGGTGAGCTGCACCTAGGCTGCACAAAGGCAGCCCCATGAAAACATTTCTCTAGGGCCTGTTTAATACTGTTAATTTTCTACTCCGTGCTTGTGGGGAGAATCCTTCGTGATTTCTTTCTTATTCCATCATCCCTTATCGCCCTCTGTCATCTTTACTTTTACCACCAAGCTTTTACCCAGAGTCTCTTGTGCTTGTTTATTCATTGAAGTAACAGCTGTTTGTTAAGCACAAAGAATATTTGCAGTATGGGGTGGCATGTGCTAAGGTAAGGTTTCCCTGCTCTCAGGGTAAATGCAAACAGATTTAAGTGACAGGGTCCAGGAAACTGGATTGTTACGGGTAATCACAGGGAAGGCCTTGAGAAGGCCATGGAATTGGAGTCTAGCCTTGAAAAATGGGAAGGCTTTCCACAGGCAAAGCTTTAGTACTCAGAAAAAGTGATGTCATTTTTATATTCGCAAGGATGAATGGCATTCTAAGTAAATGCAGAGCAAGAACAAAACGATGGAAGATAGAGAAAGCTCTTTTGGGAATGGCAAGAGTTCCAGATTGACTACAGCACATTGTAGTTATTTAACACATGGCGTTGCAGTGTGCATGTTAACTCTTAGGGAACCATTAGAAAATTCAGCTAGCTAGGTATGGTGGGTTCAGAGCATTAGACATCCATAAATAATATTTAATGACAGTTGATGCTGGCACTTACTATAACGCCAAGCGTTGTTTAAGCCCTTTGTTTGTACTATCTCATTTAATCTTCAAAACAGCTCCAAGTAGGTGCTGCTCAGTTTCCTCACTGGAGAAAACAGCCTGAGCAAAGGCATAGAGAATGAGGGAAGGAAAGTATTTATTGCCTACTGCCAGGCCCTTTAATCCCACTGACGGGATAATCCAAAAGATCTGTAAGGTAGGCATTCTTGTCTAATTTTTATAAATAAGAAACTGAAATTTCTTTAACATTACATTAAGGTGCCACATACAGCTAGTAATTGATGGATCCAGGATTTGAGTCTGGGTCTGACTCTAAAGCATAAGCTTTTTCCACAGTGGAACATTACCTCTCAGCAAGCATGATAAATCTTTTCTTTTTGCTTCTCCCGTTGCAGACAAGAAGGGGCTATTGGGAAAACGTACCAAAACTGAGGATGCAGGTGAGGTATCAGCTAAGGTGGAGAACTCCAGCCCTCAGAAGATTTCAGCCTCTAAAAACTCTGTGAAGAAGCTAAGTAGCTACTGGCTGATGAAGTCAGAGCCAGAGAGCCGATTAGAGAAAGGTGTAGATGTGAAGGTGAGACCATGTACCTGTCTCCAGTCCCTTCACGCTGTTTTTTTAAATAAGTGAATATGGAACACCACAGGGTTTCAACACCAGCTTCTCATCTTTGAAGGGTGGGGAAAAGGTAAAAATTATTAAAATCAGCAGGATGTATTACAATCAACTATCTGTTTTGTGAATCCTCTATCTAGAGCAAGGGTCAGCAAACTTTTTCTTCAAAGGGCCAGACAGTAAATATTATAGGCTTGTGGGTCTTACGGTTGCAACTCTGCTCTTGTAGCAAGAAAGTGGCCCTAGGCAGTCTGTTAACAAACAGGTGTGGTTGTGTTGAAGTAAAACTTTACTTAGGAAATCAGGAATGGGGCTAGATTTGGCCTGATAATTTGCCATCCTCAATCTTAGATTGCCTTTCTCTTAACACTTTCCATGCTTCTAGGTGTCTCCCTGCCAATGGTTGGTACACATTAAGGGAATAAATGTAAACCAATTTTAATATAGTCTGGGGAAAATATAAGTAGAAATATTACATAAGAAATATACAATACTTTAACAAGTGAAAAGCATGTAACCAGAAGATTGCTTTATCAATCTGGATTATCCATTCAACTAATCCTCTTAATTGGCAAGGATAATAAGATAACAAGGCTTACTTGTATTCATCCAACAGAAATGGCTCAGTGGAACTGCTTCCCAGTGAACTACACATACTTCCACTGTAGCCAGTAGCACCTCTCAATGTAGGGGAAGGAATTGTCTGCTTCCATATATGCTTACCAGCTGGCTAAGGATTGTTTAATGAATACTTTATTTCTTCTTGCCTAGTTTGGCATTGAGGATCTCAAAGCACAGCCTAAGCAGACAACATGCTGGGATGGTGTTCGCAACTACCAGGTAAGAGGGTTAGGAACAGGACCCTGAGACCCAAGGGATGTGCCTGCCTCCTCCTTACGACTTATTTAATAGCAGAACCTTTTGGCCAAGATTGCCTTTTCCCAGAATGTAAACCTGAAAATATATTTAAAAAAACATCTTAATTACTCTGACTACATGAAATTTGCAGTTGGGCTGTGTTCTGCCAGTGTCCTGGTATAAGTCTGGGTATCTTGGAAAAGGGGAACAACTTTCCTATGAATTGAAGAGAAGATGCAAAAAAGAAAAACCTATCTAATGAAAGCAGACTTGATTTCTGCTAAGAGGCTAGTACTTTCCAGCTGGTGAGGAGGATCATTCTTGTGTCTTTTCCTCTGGGATAGGCTCGGAACTTCCTCAGGGCCATGAAGCTGGAAGAAGAAGCTTTCTTCTACCATAGCAACTGCAAAGAGCCAGGCATCGCAGGACTTATGAAGGTTAGTTAGGCAGGTTTTGATCTGAATCCCTTTCCCTCTAGAGACTGACTCATGTAGTTATAAAGTGGTACGGCTTAAGTGGGTAACAAAAAAGAAGTACTCCCCTCCCTATACCCCACCCCGTCGTAGGACCAGGGAAAAACTGCCCTGGTCCCTTCCTGTACGACAAGGACTCAAACAGGCCTTCATTTCAGGTCCAGCTAGCACAGACCTACCTCCCCCTCTAAGCCTTGGTCGCATTCAAAAACATGCCTGATGGTAGATCTTCCAAGCTAAGAATTTTCAGGATAAAATTAACTATACAGGTAGAAAAAAACCAATGATACCAGTAATAACTTTTACCATTTGGTTTTAGATTGTGCTTCTAAGACTTGTAAAAACAGGGTTGATTTTCCTAACTGTGCTTGCCTTAGACTGTGTATTATCTCCATATATCTATATATCTGAGCCCTCATTGGCTCTGTGGGTAAGAATGTGCAGGGTGAGAAATGAAAGTTAGAGGTGGATTAAAGATTGGCTGTGGAGCTGACTGTAGGTACATGATTGGAGACCTCGGTTTTGGTTTCAGATTGTGAAGGAGGCTTACCCAGACCACACACAGTTTGAGAAAAACAATCCCCATTATGATCCATCCAGCAAAGAGGACAACCCCAAATGGTCCATGGTAAGACTATTCTTCCTGTTTCATGAGAGGGGAAGGATGGACAAAGGGAGGTAGAGGGTCTGGTATACCTCCTAGCTCTTACTCAGATGAGGTTACACTAACTTTGGAGGTAAGAACAGAACACTGGCAACCCTGCACAGGAACCTCCTGCAAGCAGTTAAAAACCCAGTGGGCAGAGTCTGGCTGGACATGTCTTTCTGTCATGTACACTGTTGTCCCATAGGTGGATGTACAGTTTGTTCGGATGATGAAGCGTTTCATCCCCCTGGCTGAGCTCAAAACCTATCATCAAGCTCACAAAGCTACTGGTGGCCCCTTAAAAAATATGACTCTTTTCACTCGCCAGAGACTGTCAATTCAGCCCCTGACCCAAGGTAAGAGTGGGTCCTCTACCTCATCACCCACACACTAGAATGACCCCATGAATTCCCATTTACTACCTGACTAAATATGAGCATGGTATTTTAACCTGAGTCAGTATCTTCACCTGTAATATCCATAAGGGAGGGGATATTCCCAAGTACCCATTACTGTGTACCCAGTACTCAACAGTGCCTGGCCCCTGGTAAGAAACTCCATAGGTTTTGAAGGATTGACTGCCTGCCTCGGTGACATGTAAAGTACCTGTGCCTGGCATAACTTCCCTGTTCAAGAGGAGACATAGACCTAATTCTTCCTTCCCTTCTTTTTTCCCCTTTTTGGTAGAAGAGTTTGATTTTATTTTGAGCCTGGAGGAAAAGGAACCAAGTTAACTGAGACACTGTTGCTGGAATGGGCAAGACATTACTTCAAAGAAGTCAAGCTTTTTTAAGACAAAAGAAGGTGTGAGGCGGCTTGCTTGTTATGTTTACCTGGCCTTGTATACATAGGTGGGTTTGTGTACTTTTTTCAATAAAACATTAACATCAAAGTTGAAAGCTTTTCTTCTAAAACCGCATGGAGTGCAATGGAATATTCCACCACAGATGTCTTCCCTCAGGCTGGCTCCTTCTGCCGCACCACAAGATGCAGGGCCATACATAGCAGGATGTAGGGCTGAGACTCAGTCTGGCAACACTGAGTCTTTCTCCACCAGTCTCCCTCACCGACCCCTGAAGTCACAAGAGGTTTAAACCATCCTATGAGCAGTTTTCAGGACAAGTTGCCAGATAGGGGTAAAAACTGAATTCACTTCTCAGCCATATACGTGACTAAAACAGGTGGGTAATAAAGTACTCATCATTGGTCACCAGGGATTGAACACTGAGAGTACAGGTGCTGTCCTGGGAGTCAGGGCAGGTGTCTCTCTTTCCCTGATGTCAGAGGTGGGGTAGTGTAGTTAGGAGACCACAGAACCTGGTGGACCAGGGGCACAATGCCCCCAAAGCCACAGGGGCTTCCTTTAATCAGAGACCATTAAAACAAGTGTTCTTTGAAAATACAGCCATTGAAAAGACGACACGTTAAGAAACATGTAAACACTGCAGCTGCTTAATTACAAGTTGCACTGCTTGGTTTAGTACCTATGCGCTCCCAGGTTTAGGGACCTTGAGGGTGGGGACAGCGGCCTCCCCTCACTTTCACAGTTGGACAGAGAAGGTGAGAATGGGGAGAGTGTAAAAGAAAACAGAAGACCTGGCTTGTGCGCCTGAGAGAATCAAAGCAAATTCTATCTTCTAGTTCTCCCAGAAGAAAGGTTTAAGCTGTTAGGGAAGTTGGAAAATGAATTTGTGTTGTCAGTTGGGAGGCCGAGGAATTGACAAATGCTTCTAGTTAGAATACCAGCCATTAAAAGGAGGCACACCAGAGCCTAATCTCATGCTCTGAAAAAGGCAAGGAACCCAGAACCTGCCTCCTTCATACACGTAAGCCCCAACCTTGATAATCCGAGGGCAGCTGGATGGGTGATCCTGTTCAATGGGGATTGTGTGTCGCACCTGAACTCGGGGTCTAGCATGGGGGAAACCACCTACCTTCCTCAGTTCTGCCCCCAGTCAACCGCACGTCATCCCAAATGCCTTTCCCTCCAGTCTCAGCTCTGATCCATGAACCCTGCCCAAAGGCCCAAGACTGCAGATTTCTGAGGAAAAGAAGATTCCCGTTTCCCACACTAACTGAAAAGTGACACAGGAACCAGCGCCTCTACCTTCCAAATTACTAAGAATCCAGACGGCCAAATATTGTATTAGTTGGCCAGGGTGCTCTGCTTGGTCTTATAAAGGGAAGGGAGGCCAATAGGAGAGTAATTCCTGTCATTTCCAGATGAGGCAGAAAAGGACAATAAACACCTTTCCTACTACAGGCCTGAGCACAGAGCAAGGGGGAGGACTGCCCTCTTTTCTAGCATGACAAGATATCCACGGGAGTTTTTACATATGTGTTTTTAAACAAAAAATACCAATGGTCCTAAACCTGGGTCAGTTGGCGAGGATGAAGATGTAATTTGGCAAGCAGAATTATTCTCAAGTTGTGGCAGCAGAGTCTTCTGCTGAGGCCCTCATCGTCCCCCCTTAACACATAGGGAGAGGGCTGAATGGGCTCAGGGCGGTAGTAAGAACAAAATTTCCAAGTGTTTAAAACCAAGCCCCGATTCCCAGAAACTAAGTGGAAGGCGAGGAGAGACGAGGTCCACTCTCAGGGAGGCAAAGGGGTCAAGGCCCCTTCCTGGGATCTCTTCTTAAAGGCAACAGACCCTCTTGCTGAGGGCTTGTTGGGCACATAGAGCAACACCCTAGAACAACCCAGACCTCAGGGTGGCCAGTGGAGTCACGTGATGAAGGCAGACGGTTGCCATGCATTGATCTTCCTCAGAGGGCCGGGCTCAGCCTCCTGGGTTCAACACTGCTGCCATCCATGCATGACACTGACCATGCATGGGCTTCTCTGTGCCCAAGGCCTTTCCACAGGCTTCTCTTCCAGGATGTTTCTGACAATCCAGAGAAGATGGAGAAGGGAGGTGTCTGGGTCCCAGCAGTGAGAGGCCAGGAAGAAGGTGGCCTATGGAAACTTCAGAGCACCACATCCGAGACTCCCAAAGAGGTAGCTTCCTGATCTTGAGTCTTACCCCTGCCATTTGGGATGGAGCAGGCCCAACTCCTGCCACTACCTCAGGGACAGTAGAGGGGAGTACAACACATGACCACCCAGGCTCTGTTGGCAGCTCAGAATCCCAGGGACACGCTCAGGTCCTATATACCAGGAAGCTCAGGGAGCCCAGAGCCAAGGGTGTGTGCTGTCTGCTCTCCTATAAGACATGAAGCAGCCCAGCAAGAAGGGCTGTGACAGAAGGCTCTTTATCCCCGCCGAGAGAGACTAGCTTCCAGGATGCTACCTCTCCCTATCCCCACATCAGCCACAGAATCCCAAGGAGACTGCTTCCCAACCCAAGCCCCTTAGGTTCTTCAGAAAAAAGAATTTAAGTCAAAAACATGATTTGTTTTCAGGTTGCAAGTAACGGGTCAGCTGAGCCTCACATGGCCCTCCCCCCAACCCGCCGCTGGTGTTTGGTGGATGGGGGTGCCGTGGTGGAAGCCCAGCAGCTTCTTGGCCCTGGGGGCCTACTGCCTGCAGTTGTTGTCAGACAGCTGGCTGGGGGTCCGCACCTCACCCAGGGAGGTTGTGCCTTCGAAGCGCTGGGAAGCGATGGCTGCCTGGTGGGACATGCTCTTCCGTACGATGTCACCTTTCCGCCATAACACCACTTCCTGTAGAATTGGGGGAGGGGGCAACAGGACACTGAGAGGGAGGTGCGGGAATGGGCATCCCAGGGGCTCCCAGCTTTGTCCTGGGGAATCTTGGGCAAAAGTCTCATCTGCTTATCTCTATCAAAGGCAGCAGCTGCCAGTACCTCCCGGTCCCTGGTGTGGGCCAGAAGAGCAGGTGTCGCAGAAATTCGCCCTGAGACAGCAAACTCCAGGTACCAATGGGGACGTTCACTCTTGCTGTGGGATGCTGGGCAATCTAATGTTTCCACCTCTTGGTACAATAACAAGAGGCCTAGAGCCTTAGAAACTCTCTCCCCTGTACCATTCTTCCACAGGAATGTCTGCCTTCCGGTTCTGTCCCTACAGCATCCAGGAGCCCCGAGGAGATGCCTGTGCCTTACCTGCTGCTTGAAGTAGCGCCGCTCCTCCTCGTCTATCAGCACCAGGTTGAGGTAATAGCGCACGGAGAACTTCTTGTTGATGTCCCGCATGGTGGGCGTGAGCTCGTACCCCGCCAGGAAGAGCCGGATCGGGATGGACTCTCCTGTGAGGGGTGAGGCAGGAATCAGAGCTAAGAGCAAAGTGACCCACTTGGCCTTAACACCAAGTCAGTCTCTGGCAACAGCAGAGATCCTACCCTGAGTGTGGCACTAAAGGAAATGCTTTTGGGAAGTTGCACTCTGTTGCCCAGCAGTTTGCTAAGGCAAAAATGTTGACTCTCAAATTCCATTATAGGTCTTGTTGCAGCTTCTGAATGTCCTCTCCAGAACAGCAATGAGGAGCAGATGAGTGGGAACAGCACGGAAATATGACTCTTAAACATCACTTGCTTACATGCAGTGTGTCTACTTATTGGGCTTTCAAGAGGCAGCAGTCAAAGCCTAGCTAACTCACCATGTCCCCTACCAGTTTCAATGCCACTGCCCTCCATCCCAATTAGTGTATGCCCCCAAAATACATCCCTACTCTAATATGGATTGACAGGTGGTGTGGTGGTCTGGAAAACAAGATCCTGATTTTGGCCCATTCTCCATTGACCAATTGTATGACTTCTGGGAGTGAGTCTTGCTTTCTCTGGACCCTGACCTTCTCATGTGGAAGGTTATAGAATTAGGCTGTGTAATATTTTAGGTCCCTTCCAGCTCTAACATCTTGTCTTTCCTAGTATAAATGGAACAAACTTAGAGCAGTAATTCTACTGGGAAAGGCCAAAGCTATAATGTAGTCTAAAGCTAAATATAAGTGATCTTTTAATTATCTGCTGTTTTGTATTATTTCTCAGTGCCCCATTTCATTAGAGGAAAAATGACCGTTGGCTCTACTTGTACAGCTGGCAAAAAAATGGGACATCAGAAAGTCAGGAGAACCTAGCCCCAACCTTCCAAGGGCCTCACACGGTGACACCCAGGAATCTGCTGAGAGCGTCCCTGGTGTCCCCACTGTGACACTGCTCCTTCCACATGGAACAGACTGTGGGAACAGATGGAAGAACACCTTGGGAGCACCAATCACTTCGAAGTGAAAAGAGACATTCTTCTTCACCGATTGCTACAGAGCCAGTGAAGAATATAAATGACCGCTCCTTCCAAACAATCACACAGATTCGCTAAATAACAAAGCACTCTCAACTCCACTCATCCCAGAGGTAATGTTAGCTCCATGGGGGTGGGGGAGGACCGCTTCCATTGAGTTCCCAGTGCTAGCTGCAGAACCTGGTAATATTGGCCAGAGTATCTAGTAGTGCTCTTTGATAGTTGCTGAATGAATTAAGAGAGCAAATAATTTTACCAGAGCTCAAGTAACTAAGTGACAAAAATGACTACTTGCTCCTTAGCCCCAAAGAATGTCAGAATGTTAATAAGGAAAAAGTAGTAAAATGTTCAAACTGTATCTGCTAAACCAGTACTACTGAAACATTTTTTGTTTTTTAACAGACATAACTCTTGAGATTAAATCCTTTTCTTTTGTGGAGACAGGGTCTCAATCTGTTGCCAGGGTAGAGTACAGTGGTGTCATCATAGCCCACTGCAACCTCTAAGTCCTGGGCTCAAGGGATCCTCCAGCCTCAGCCTCCCGAGTAGCTGGGCCTACTCATGCCACCACATCCAGCTAATTCTTCTATTTTTTGTAGAGATGGGGTCTTACCACATTGCTCAGGCTAGCCTCGAACTCCTGGCCTCAAGCAATCCTCCTGCCTCAGCCTCCCAAAGTGCTAGGATTACAGGTGTGACCACCGTGTCCAGTGAGATTAAATCTCAAGTACAAGCCCAATACATAAATGAAGTCAAAATGGAATTTTTTTTTTTTTGAGACAGAGTCTCACTCTGTTGCCCTGGCTAGAATGAGTGCCGTGGCGTTAGCCTAGCTCACAGCAACCTCAAACTCCTGGGCTCAAGTGATCCTACTGCCTCAGCCTCCCAAGTAGCTGGGACTACAGGCATGCGCCACCATGCCCGGCTAATTTTTTTCTATATATTTTAGTTGTCCGATTAATTTCTTTCTATTTTTAGTAGAGACAGGGTCTCACTCTTGCTCAGGCTGGTTTCGAACTCCTGAGCTCAAGCAATCCGCGGATTACAGGCGTGAGCCACCGCGCCCGGCCCAAAATGGAATTTTTCTTGGTGAAAATGAGGTAGGAGCCTGAAGTTCTACATACTCAGCCTTCCTTTTCCTCCTTGTTGGCCCCCATAGTACATAATGAGAGATTAAGAAATTATAGGTTAATAGGACATCTTACTTTGACAGTGAGATCCCTCTAAAAGTCTGTGCAGAGGCTGGGAGAAAAGGTGTGGCTGGGGCCTGGACCAGGAGGCTCACCTCGCACCGGCGCCCCATCCATGATCTCGTACTTGGCTATCGTGTCATTTTCGTGGTACACATTGGGGCCTGTGCCCGTCGTTTCCCGCTTGATGATGTCTATCTCCATGTGCTTGATTTTGATTCTCACCAGCAGGAAGTATATCTTGCCTACAATGACATCTTTCAAGTGGTATCTGGGAAACAGAAATTAAAGGAAGTAAGATGCTGGAGCAGTGGCTGGCCCTTTTTGTTTCAGTAGAGTACACTGCCATGGCCATAACGTGTTGGTTAAAGTTACAGCTCCAGTGCACACTCGCCCATCTTCCCGCCCGCAGTGCCGTGGTGGAATGCGTTTCCAATGTGTCTTTACTCGAATTTAAGTGACTGCCATCCCTTCCGCTCTTCCACATCCAACGCAAATGACGTCTTTCTTACCTGACACCTCACTTGTTCGTGTTCATCTGCTCTCTTTCCTCAGCATGTAGCTTCCTTTTGAACTTTTTGTATTTGTGTGTTTATTTATTTTGAGACAGAGTCTTGCTCTGTTGCTGGGGATATAGTGCCATGGCGTAAGCCTAGCTCACAGCAACCTCAAACTCCTGGGCTCAAGCGATCCTCCTGCCTCAGCCTCCCGAGTAGCTGGGACTACAGGGACTCGCCACCACGCCCAGCTAATTTTTTTGTTTGTTTCTGTTTTTAGTTGCTCAGCTACTTTTTTCTATTTTTAGTAGAGATAGGGTCTCACTGTTGCTCAGGATGGTTTCAAACTCCTGACCTCAAGCGATGCTCCTGCCTCCCAGAGGGCTAGGATTACAGGCATGGGCCACCGTGCCCAGCCTGTTTTTTAGATATTCTCACGCGTGAGAGGCCAATGCCATAAATGCAGTAACTAGTCTCTCCCTTCCTCTATAATCTCCGTATGTGTTTTTGGAACTGGGCCTCGATGGCTCACATCACACAGGTCTGTCTGCTCCGGGCCGGACAGGCCAGGCAGGAGCAGTGGAGCAAGATGAGCAAATCACTCCCTGCATCAGTGCCTGCTCTCTGGGCTCCAAGCCCCTTATTTGTCAGATGAGAAACTGAGGTACAAAAACATTAATATCTACTAACCTTAGCCCAACTTCTTGACCTGATTCCAAGTCCCAGGTTGGGGCACAGAAATGGGCAATTTCACGCAGAGTAGCCTGTTGTGCAAGGAGGGGCGCAATCTGGAAGGTCCAACCCCTGCCTCCCTAAGTGCCTTTTCCACACTAGCTCTGGTTTGATGGCATGCACTGTGGGGCAGTGGCTTTTTTGAGCTCTCACAGGTAGCAGTGCTGCCAGCCTCTGCCCTCACCAGGTAGCTGGGACAGTAGAGGGCAGTCACTTTGGGTGGCTCCTTCCTGGGCAGGACCACACAGCCCCGAGGCTAGGAAGAGAAAGGGGAAGAGCCTGTTCCCATGCCAGGCTCAGACCAGCACCCTCCCAGCTCGCCCCATCCTCTGTTCTGCAGGTGGGGTCAGGCCAAGCAGGGCTGCTTCTGGGTTACAGTGGTCATTTTACTGGCGCCCTCTGGGTTCCAGGCTAGGTGGCAGCAGAAAAAACACACCTTTCCTTCACCCCTGTTCCAGGAACCAAGTATGTTCCCAGTGCCTTTCAAAGGTGAACCACCTGGTGCAGCTCCCACTGCTCCAGCCCCTGGATGACACTGGGCCTGAGGACACCACAGTGAACGCCCTAGGTAGAGACTTCGTGGGGTTTTTTAGCTCTCAGAACACCCCTTTTACTTTTGGATATTTGATTTCCAAACATTTTCAGGAATCTATCCTATTCAAAAGAAAGATGCTTTTCAAACTGTCAAACTGTCAGAAAGTTTTGTGATTTATAAGCAATTAAACATTTTCATGTTCTAACAGTAAACACCATTTAAAACATGCACATTTTCCCAAATTGCCAGTTAAAGTTATTTTAAGACTTTTATAAAAATACATCAGGTATTCTTTGCTACAATTCATTTTAGTTTAGGGAGGAAGCAGCAAACTATGGCCAGTGTTTGGTTTCCTCATTTTGATTTCTAAAGACATATATGGAGGAAACAAATGATAATGGAATGGTATTCTGAGATTATTCTCATCAGTTGAAGGAAATAGCTGAACCTGAATCCAAAACAAATAACCTTCAAGTTAGTTTAGTTTGACATGGAAAGGCAACGAAGGATATTTAACTTAAATATACCACCTTAATTTAATATAGTTTCACTTAAGCAAATGGAATTTTATTTCTTGGTCAGTCTACCTGTAGGTATCCTAGCACACATATTCACTGTGCCATTTCTGTGGTCTTCTCCCCACAGCATGTCCTCAGGAAGTAGTTGAGTCACAGGGCTCCACAATTTGCATTCGGGTCAAGTCCTCTCTTAACCTCATTAAATAATAATTCCATAGCATTGGGGCCGGGGACACTTACTTGGATTTATTATACTCAAACTCAATGTGCAGACAGTCCTCGATTCCAACCTCCATCTTGATAGAGGAGTTCAGCTCCGGGTATGTGCTGAGTGTGTGAACTACAATGTCCATTTCTTTGACGACATCATTGAGGCGGCGGCTGATGGTGGCTCGGAGGAAATAGCTGTAGGAGATGGAGCTGTCATCAATAAATACGCCTGGTGTCCAGATGCTACCTAGCTATAGGAACCAAAATGGTCTGCTTGAGAGAACCCCTTACGAGGTTTTTGACCTCTTAGGGCTTTGTATCCCTTTGAGAATTTACAGGCCTTGCTCCGGAAAAAAATGCATCTATGCACCTATACACAAAACATCGTGACTACAACTGTAGGAAGTTCAAAGACTCTGCCCCCAAATCACTTTTTGGAGCCCATGCCTCTAGGTTAAGAACCCTGCTCCAAGTAAAAGTGATTTCTCTGCTCTGTACTCCAATAGTGTATTATACTTAGGCCCTTCATAGCCTTTAATACTATCTACAATGTATTTATGTACGAGTTTTATTTCTTCAGCTAACTCCTGGCTTTTGGACACAGGGATATGTCTCATACTCTTATATTTGCACACTTGTTCATTTACCAATATTCAATCAATAAACCTTTCTTATGTCCTTCACGGTTAAAAGAGAGGAATGGGGAATGGAGAAATTAAGTCAGCTATTCATTCAGCAAACATTTACCGAGCTAAGCATCGTTCATAGGATGAATCAGATACAGTCTCACAATCCACTGGGGGAAATGGGCAAATAAACAAAAAAATTAGGACACATGGGAAGAGCTGATTCAGACACTGTGGTCCAGTGCTGTGGGAGAGAGAAAAGGGCGTTCCAGGAAGAGCAAACCTTACATGCAATAGGTGAAGAGAGGAGCTGGTCTGTGTGAATAACAAGTCTCTGGCTGAACCTAGGATCCTTGGGGGAGGAGGTTGCCATGGCAGGGGCCAAGTTATTAAGAGAAAGACAACAGACACACAACCCCTGAAGGGTTTAACAAGCCCGACCTCTGTGGCCAGCCATTTCAGCAATGCCTTTCCCGGTACCCCTGTCCCCTTGACTCAACACTGTGTTAATACCCAATGGGGGGAAAGCCCTTTAATTATATTTTCTTCTTAATAAAACTTGGATAATCCCCACCACCTGTCATGTATTACTGGAGAAGGTTAAAAAGATATGCTAACTAGACCAACTACACATTTAGGCTACTATCCTCCATGTGGCACTGACCCCTTGCAATCCTTCCTGTCCCTCTCAGTAACTTCCATCACATTGCCCAAGACATCTGTCCCTGACACTTTCCTAATTGCTCTAAAGCTCTCGGGGGCTTGTCTGTGGAAGACACTGCTCTTTACTCTGAGACGAAGGCCTTCCCAGTCAAGATTTATAACTCTCTCTCTCCTCTGCTTTGTGCTGCTGCTTACTGAGTGCCTAAACATGTCTCTGCGTCGTCGCCCATCCTCTTTCCAGCAGCACCTCTGACTCTCAGGATCTTTTCTTCTCTACCTTCTGGAAGAAGGACTCTCGATATGGATGCACATTAGAATCACCTGGGGGTGGAGGCTCTAAAAATCCTGCTGCCTAGGCACATCTGACATGTAATTGCTCAGGAGAGGGACACAGGCATCTGCATTTTTAAAAGCTTCCCAGTGATTCTAATGTGGGAGCGCTGGTCCAGCATCTTGATCCTGCTACTTTTCTGATTTTCTCGATCATCATTCTCTCTCTAGCTCAAGGCTTCTTCCTTTGAGCTTATAAAAAGGTCCAAAGTCAATCCCCCAAATCCTCTCCAGGCCTTTCATTCTTGACCTACCCCATCTTTTCCTTTTCTTTCTTCAGAGACCGCTGTCACAAGACAGGACCTGTACTGACTGCTGCGGCTCCTGCACCAGCCACAACTCCCAGCCCCTTGCTTCTCTCTCCATGCCCCAACAGAAACTGCTCTCCTGAAGAGAGAAGGGAACCGTGGCCTCCTAGTGGCCAAATCCAGGGTTGTGTGAAAGGCCTCCTCCTTCTCCTCCCCCTCCCTCCTCCTCCTGGTCCCCAGTTGGTCCTGGCTCTTCTCCCCTGGGCCCCTCTCCTTGAAAAATGTTATCAGTTATTACCTCTGAGCAGATGATTCTGATGGTACATTTCTAAGTCTCCCCTCTGTCCTCAGTGCCAGGCTTGCGTTTCCAATTGTCTGGTGAACTTTTACACTTCTTTATTTTGCCAGTACTTCAACCTCCTCTCTAAAATAGGATGAACCATCTTATCTCCAAAACACTTCTTCCTCCTGATGGCCCTCTCTCTCCACCTCCGCGGCTGCAGCCTCTACTCATTGGCAAATCCTTGCTTCTGCCTGTTCCCACTGTGCCCACCAAAGTAGAACTCTGAGGACCTCATACTGGCCTTCTGACAGTTTGTCTCCATACTCTTCCCATCCATCAAATGCTACATATTGACTTTAATCTTCCAAAAGAACCATTCCCCTGCCTAAAAACAAAGAAGAAAAAGGCCAAAACAATCTTTTCATGTTTTCCCTCCACCTGTGTAATAAAAATTCTTAGTCTGGAATTTACATCTTCTATGACCTGTCCTTGGCCAGGGGCAGTGGCTCACACCTGTAATCCCAGCACTCTGGGAGGCCGAGGCAGGAGGATTGCTTGAGGCCAAGAGTTCCAGACCAGCCTGAGCAACAGAAGACATGCTATCTCTACAAAAAATTTAGAGGAAAAAAAAAGTAGCCGGGTATGGTGGCACATGCCTGTAATCCCAGCACTTTGGGAGGCCGAGGTGGGAGGATTGCTTGTGGCCAGGAATTCAAGACCAGCCTGGCTACATAATAAGACCCCATCTCTACAAAAAATAAATTAGCTGGGTGTGGTGGTTCATGACTATAGTCCCAGCTACTTGGGAGGCTGAGGCAGGAATATCGCTTGAACTCAGGAGTTTGAGGCTTCAGTGAGCCATGATCATGCCACAGTACTCCAGCCTGGGCAACAGAGTATGACTCTATCTCTAACAACAGTAACAATGATGACAACAACAAAAACAGAAAAAAAAATAAACTATCCTTAACTAATTTTTCCATCTTTATCTTCTCATTTTCTCAACATGAATCCTCAAATCTTCATTTAATTTGGACAGTAATGCCTTTCTTTCTTTTTTTATTGTGGTAAAATACACATAACATAAAATTTACCATTTTAGCCACTTTTAAGTGTACAGTTTAGTGGCATTAATTACATTCATATGGCTGTGAAACCATCACCACCATGCACCTCCAGAACTTCTCCATCCTCCCCAAATGAAACTGCACTCATTAAGCACTAACTCCCCATTTCCCCCTCCACTAGCTGCTGGCAACCTCCACTCTACTTTCTGTCTCTATGAATCTGACTACTCTAGGTGCCTCATATAAGTGGAATCATACAGCGTTTGTCCTCTTGTGACTGGCTTATTTCACATGGCATAATGTCCTTAAGGCTCATCCATGTTGTGGCATGTGACGGCATTTCCTTCCTTTTTAAGGCTGTGTAATAGTCCACTGTATGTATATACCACATTTTGTTTACCCATTCTTCCATGGATGGACACTTAGGTTACTTTCACCTGTGGTTATTGTAAATAATGCTGCTATGAACATGAGTGTACAAGTATGTCTGCGACCCTGCTTTGAAATCTTTTGGATATATAACCAGAAATAGAATTGCTGGATTATATATGGTAATTCTATGTTTAATTTTTTGAGGAACTCTCATACTGTTTTCAACACCTTTCTTTCTGACATAAAAACACTTAAATCCACTGCAAAAAAGAAAAAAAAAAAGATTAAATAATAAATCCCATAGTCGAGCTTAAGTGACGACTAGATAATCCTCACTATTGCTGCCTTCTGTGAATGCAATTATGAAACACTGTCTTTAGTGGGGGTAATGTCACTGCTTGGACCTCTCTGCAAAGATTTAAAAAGAAGAGGCTACAAACACTCTTCTGATGGAAGAGGGGAGACCAGGAAAAAGAAGGGAGGTGAAAGTCTTACTGTAGTCTACACCATCCTAAACTCAGGCTTTCAGGTGATGAGACAAGCTGATCTTATGAGACGGTATGAAGACCCAGAATCTGGTATTCCAAGTAAAAGAGGAGTCTGCTTTATGCCAGTGACATCCCATAATAATCTTGAGGCTGCATCTAAGAGTCCATAGCTGCTGTGAATTTTTCTCACCCCAGAGACCCAGGCACCAGTCTCTATCTTCAGTTTCTAAGACTAGAACAGTAAAAACAATCCCATGTGCTTATAATGTGTTCATTAATGTTTTAACAACTTGTCATACTGTGTTACGTTTTATTTTCTTATCACCCCCAGGAGAAGGAGAGGACAGATCTAGAATTAGAATCCAAATCTATTCCCCATTTTTCAGGTGAGAAGGCTGAGATGCAGAGCTCAAGATAGCATTGCTATTGGGTGTGCTGGGGCCAACTCGGTTACAAAAGGTGACTGCTAAATTTTCAGGAATTTCATGTATTGGCTGTTTAACACAGCAATTATTTAAAGTTAAATTATATAAACTTACAATGAAATGAATTATGTTAAAAACAAAGGTAATACATACTAAAAACCCATTGCTTCCTAATTATTTTCCTACGCTTTATAATGCTTTCTGTTCTTGAGGGAATGTACATTTGCTGTCCCCAGCTGATGGAATGCTATGTAAAGGTGGCTACTGCACATCCCCCCCCACCTCTGCATTTAGGGACATCAGGTTGGTGGCTTGAAATTGGCCGTGGTGGGAATAGTTACACTATAGAAACTGACAAAGTCTACAAACCAGGCAGCTTTCCTTCCAGAGAGCCCATTGTTAAACCTTTACCAGCACACCACAGCCCATAATACTCTTCCTTCTCAATACCCATCTAAAGATCCTCAGAAATGGGGACAACCTCAGGTCCTTGTCCATGTAGGGCAGGTTCTGGGGCACAGTGAGGAAGTAATAGGCACGACTTACCGTAGCTTCACATTCTGCCCTGTGTAGGACTCATACGGCTTCTCCACGTGGGTAAACTCAAAGTCGAAGGCCTGCGACTGGGTGATCTCTCCAGGCCGGGCCAAGTCCTTCACCAGGGACACAAATTCATGGTGGTTCCCACGGTCGTAGTAGAGTTCTGGAGAGAGAGCAATGCCCTCCTCTATCAGATCCTGAGCTACCCGGGGCCTGGGGAGCGGACTCCAGGCTGGAAGCACCTCTCTTCTGAAGGACCTCTCCCCAAAACGGACCCCTTCTAGCCTTGGTTTGCTGACCCCCTTTCCAAAGACTCTTTTGTTTTATGTAGGGAAATGTCATAGCACAAAAAGAACCCAATATGACCGTGCTCCAGGACATTGGGACAGTGTCTCTTAGTAAGGAATAAGTCACCAGACCGATGTCACAAATGCCACATTTCTTTAAACAGCTTTTCAACATTTCTAACTTTTGAAAGGATATGTACAGTTTACTTAATCATATCATCCTTATATTCTTGTGAGACAGCTGGGACAGGCCTTGTCACCCATTTAACAGATAAGGAAACTGAGGCATTGTGTGGCATGACTTGCTTGGCATCACTGACTTGGTTGCAGAGCTGAGACTAGAGCAGGTCTCCTAGACTGTATCTGTTTCTATGACCTGGTATCACGGGGGTAATTACACAACCCACTGCATAAGGCTGTGCGAGAGGTAGCAGAGCTAATGTAGGTGAAGGATCTAGGATAGTGCCAAGTAGGGAACAAGTACTCAATAAATATAGCTGCTAGCTTTTGCTGTCACTCAAAAAGGAAGGCATGTGGCCAATCTGACTTGGACATTTTAACATTATTCCCTCCGTCTAAATCAGTGGTTCTCAAACTTCAGCGTGTATCAGAATGACCTGGAGGGCCGGTTAACACAGACTGGCCCCCACCTCTGATATTTTTGATTGAGGAGGTCTGGGGTAGAGCCTGAGAATTTACATTTCTAATAGGAAATGTAAAGAAGCACCCAGTGGGCGCGGGTACCACACTTTGAGAAGCATTGCTCTAAATTCGTCCTCTTCAGCAAATAGTTCTGGTATTTTCCTTTTTTCTTTCTTTCCTTTTTTTTAAGAGACAAGGTCTTACTCTGTTGCCCAGACACCCTGGCCAGACTCAACTCCTGGGTTCAAGTGATCCTTCCACGTTAGCCTCCCAAGTAGCTGGGACTACAGGTGTGTACCACCAGGCCCAGCTAATTTTTAATTTTTTTTAATTTTTATAGAGACAAGGCCTTGCTATGTTGCCCAGGCTGTGGTATTTCTTTGTAAGTTCACACCACCTATTTGTCCTATATTATTTTAGGTCTGCATTCTGCTACTTAAGTATTAAGTTGTACCATATATACATGGTCTTTCTTTTCCATTTTGACTATATCACCAGCTCCCTGGTACTCCCTAGCACCTGGTCCTGCAGTCATTAACTCTTAATACTGACTGTGACTACACATGGCCACATCACAGTACCACTCCTCAGGTATTTCTGGGTTTAAGTCCTGTGCTAGGCTGCAGCTGAAAGCAAGGCAGCTGAACTGGGAAAATGGAGCAGGCAGAGTACACTCACTGCTTCTGTGGTTTGCTGCTTGGGGAGAAAGAGACTAGTCCACAGAAAGGGGTCTCTGGGACAACTGCCCACTAGGCCTGGTCCTTGGCATCTCCAGGACACAGGAGGTGAGCTCCCTCAGGGATAACCTAACGTGAATGGCAGAGAGCTGCGTCTGCTCTGGGTCCACCCTGGACAGCACGAGATCTGAGCCCAGATTAGCACCAGAGCCTTCTTGGGCCCAAGAAACCAGATCTCTTGCCTCCCCAGAGCCAACAGTGTTCATCCTTTCCCTAGGGGAAGAATCATTTCCAGAAAGAGAAAAATGGTTTCAGGTGGTTCTTTTCAGTCTGAGAGCAAAATCCACCCCCTTGCTGGTCTAGGAGCTGCCCCTGACAGGGGAGCATTCTAAGCAGAGCGGGCTCTGTCATAAGATTTATCCAACTCGGCCAGGCACGGTGGCTCACGCCTGTAATCCTAGCACATTGGGAGGCTGAGGTGGGAGGATCCCTTAAGGCCAAGAGTTCAAGACTGGCCTGAACAAGAGCAAGACCCTAACTCTACTTAAATTAAAAAAAAAAAAAAAAAGATTTACCCAACTGATGAAGATGGCAGTAGTGTGGATAACCCCACACTAGTGATGCCACTTCCATATGAATTCACAACGTATTCTGTGGTTATGGTTTATGGCTGATTTCCTATGTAGTTACACTTCGATCAATCTTTCATTACAATCTACCTTCTCTTCCAAACACTAAATGGTTTCAGCAGTGAGCAGCACTCTGGGTAGTGAGTGATAACGCACAAAGCCACTAAACGGGAGATGACAACTCCAAATGATGGGGGCCGGGTGGGGGGGAAGGGTGGGGCCTAGGTGACCAATCCAGTAAGTGTGCCCCTCAATAAAAGTAAGGAAGTGCAGGAATAGGGTGGGGACAGAGCAGTGGCCAGCCCCAGTGATAAGGGACTCTTTTGCTCACTCCTGCTACATGAGCCCTGGTTGGCAGTGTTGGCTCCCATGTGGGAGCTGAACCCTTAACCTGGGAACCTAGTGCCTCAGCTCCCAAGCACTAGACTCATCATAGTTCCAGGGGGCAGAAGCAGACAGAGCCAAGACCCCAAGGTCCATGAGCTAAGTGGGAAATCCCAGAGTCAAGAGGAAGATGGGAAGAGAAAGGTGGAAAAATACACAAATGTGAGAACACAGCCCAAAGGCAACATGAGAAATAAACAAAACAGAGAAGGCTCAGAGAGCGCTCCGGTTGCCTGCATTCGTGGATCCTAGCAACGGTGCAGAAGGTTCCACCTGCCCCAGTAGGGGATGTGGGGTAGAAGTCCCTCCCTGCATAGCATCACATTCTCCCTAGTGCCTCTGCTCCTGGACACACATGAGTATCAGCTCCTACCTCAAATGTCATGGAAGAGCGGCCAGTGTGTGGTCTGAGCAGGGCTGGACTGGCCTTTTTAACCTATAATTTAGAAGCCATTTGCAATGCTTCTGCAAACATTGTAGGGCAAAGGAGCAGAACAATAGTACTTTCCTATTTGCCAGAAAGTTTGGTTTCCTCTTGCATAAATTAAAACAGAAACTCTAAGGCTGTTCTTACAAGAGATTTGGGCCCTAAAGAGGGTCCAAACTGTGAACTGTCTCTATTCCATCCTAAAGCAGCAACCACAAGTCACCCCTCATTCTTCCCAACCACCAAAGTCCTCAGAGATCAGACATTTTGGGCTAGAAGTAGGAACTAAGTTTTTTGTTAAGGTAACTACCCTGTCTTTAGTTTCCTTCTCAGTCCAACAGGAGGAAATAACTTTTGTACTCAGGATGTTTTCATGGTGAAACTTGCCACCAACAGTTGAGAAGTGAATTTGCCACTTTGGAAAGAAAATGAGCCAGTTTTGCACTATAGATCATCCCGAGACAGACACCTTGGGGGTCAATGCAGGACAGGATCATGTTTAATCCACGCTTCATGCTGGTCTTAGAAGAAACGTAAGTCGGCAAGGGCAAAAAGCCCTCCAGCCTCCTCTTCATCTGATTTTCCCAGCCATTGTTTGTTGGCTGGCAACCTGGGCAAGATTCGTGCCAGCCACAACCCACACCCATCTCCTGGCCCCAGTAAACCTGAGGAGCAGTAGCACCTCCAGGCCACCTGTGCCCAACCAGGTGTGGCTTGGCTCCAAGCCCTGCTAGCAGCTTGGTAAATAAGCTGGAATCAATCCATTTACTCTTAATGTGCCTTTTACTTAGTATTTCAAGGGTTAATGAATTGAAATACAGAAAGCCTGTGGAGTTTTTATAAGTACACGTCTGATTGGTACTGACGGGTTTATTATAAACTTAAAAAAAATCTAGATGATGTCTATTGGCTTTGGAGTGCAGGGATGTTCGTGTCTGCCCTCCTCTGCAAGTTTCTAATTACGTTTGGTTTTTTCAACCCCGTTGGTCTCCCAGGTGACCCAAGTCTACCTTGCATTCTCTACCAGTGTTCCCCAAAGGCCTCCAGCTGCACAATGGCCCCTCCTCCTTCTCACGAACACAGCTCTTCACTCGGTGCTCCTTATAGACTACTGCGTCTTTCTAAAGATGTGGGCATTAGCTGCAAGGTGACAAGGTCTATCCTACGGACCTGGCCCGGGAGATGCCCTCATCACGTCTGTGCTGGCAGTGTTAGAACACAAACCAAGTCATCAGAAAAAGTACACTAGGTGCAGGAGGATCCCAGTGCAGCCTCAAAAACTTACAGAGGGTAACAAAAAAACATGCACAACTTAAGTGAATAAATAAGACCTTATACCCTCAGAGGGCAACATGCAAACTGCAACATCTGAGCAGTTGGTGCAGTACCAGATGGACCACAGGTCTGACAACTCTTATTTTCTTACATACAGGAAGAAATCAGCCTCAATCTGGCACAGGATAGTGTGATGAGAGAAAGATGCAAGAGTGGGTGAGCTGATATCAGCTTCAACACTCCTCTATCCCAGGCCCGTCAGTGAGGGTGCTGCTCCAGCAGGGGGCACACCAGCAGGTGCGTCATGGGAGTTTTCCAGCAGCCTCTACTAAGGGAGGCACCTCACTCATTGATGCCTCCTCCACAAGCACGAGCAGGAAGCCCAGACACTTAGAGGTAACCAGCAAAGCGAACCTGCACTCTCCCTTTCTTTCATTAAAATAACTCACTATCTAGGAGGAGACGAGAAAAAAAAAAAATCTCAAGAATAGTTTCTATCAATTCTTAGATCTGACCAATGTACCTAGTCAACAAATATTTATTGGGCACCTTCTGTATGCTATCTAGCCACTAAGACGAGATTAGCCTCTAGACTAATGATGAACTGAAGGCAGTCCCTGGTTCCCGGGGCTCTGAATTTAGTGAGGAAGACAGACAAGTTTAAAAAAAAAAGAGTCACAACCTTCTCATTTCCTGCTTAAAGAGGGATTAGTGAGGCCTCTGGAAGGTCAGAGGAGGAAGCACTCAGGTTAGCCTGGGGAAGTCAGGGAAGGCTTTCTGATGGGTGTGGGTGTTTGCTGGGCTTCAAGGAAGGACTTAAGAGCTTGGGTGGAAGGTAATACCTTGCAGAAAGATGTTGTCATACAAAGGGATTCTAGAAGAAAGACAAGATTCTAGAAGAAATAGGATATTTTGAGGAAGCCACAAGTGGTGTGAGTGAAAGGCTAAGGGGAGATGAGGCAGGGGCCAACTCCAGGATTTGATGTGTTTTCCCACTTTAAACAATGGGAGTCGGGAAGAATTTTAAGGAGGGCGCTCATAATGTTAGGACTGCCTTTTAGCTAGTTCATTTTTACAGACGATGATCTGAAAGGAAAGGGAAACAAAGGCAGGAAGACTAGTCAGGAGGCTACTACACATAGAAATAATAAAGGCCGTAGCATTGAGAATGAACAGCAGACCCTGATTTAAGATATATTTAAGATATATCACAGAGCTATTAGAGAGGATCAAAACTTAGAGGCCAACCGGATGCATGGGAGGGGGAGTGAAGAGCCTGAGATGACTCCTAGATTTCTGAGGCTGAGCGGATCCAGGTGACATAGCCTAAAATGGAGTAATCAGGAGAAGTAGCAGGGATGGGGCCGGGGCTGGGGCAGAGAGAGAGAGAAGGCAGGGTTTCTGCTGGGATGTGTCTCTGAGGCACCCACTGGGTATGCAGGTGGACATGTCTAGTAGGAAGCTGGAAAGACAGGTGTGAAACTCAGAAGAGAATCCCAGTAAGGACAAAGAAAACTGTGGGAGTCATCAGAATATAAGATGACGCTGAAGTCACAGGTGCAGAGGAGATTCTCAGAGCAAGTTACAGTGAGAGGGGACAAGGGACAAAGGTCACACCTCTGCCTGCCTCCAAACCAACGAGGAAGGGGGACAGAGCTCAGTGATGTCAACTTTCTTACCCCCACAGGTCGCCCATACAGCCAGACCTCAGAACCTAACCCAAGTTCCACCCACTTCATACATAGTCAAAGAGTGCAATGAAGGAGAAAACCACATAACCGCAACTTCAGCAAAGTTACTCACTAGTCTCGCTCCAGTGCCCTGAGGTCAGTGCACAATGACTGTCTTAAGTTTATTAGGTTTATGACACAAATACTTCGCATCCTGCTTCTTTGGGGGAACCAGGAGGATAAAATAGGAGGAATTTAAGAGCTTAAGTAAAGTCACTTTGTGCCTCCACATAGGCTGGTACCATCTTTACTTATCTGTCAATGTGTGTATTTTAGGAACACAAACTCCCTTTTACACCAAACATATCTAGAAAGGTTATTTTAACGCCTTGTTCTTGATCAAGAAATACATCCCCAAACCAAATAATAAGAAACGTATTGTCCATCATTCTGTATTATTCTCTTACTATGCCATGTAACCACGGATAATTGAGGGTGAGCTATATACTTTAAGCACACAACTGGAATTGGCTCTATCCGCAGCACCAGCTGTGCCTGGCTCCTGTGGCTAGATCAAGAGATTTAAGGCATGGTGCTGAAACATGCACTCCCTGTAAGTAAACATGGCAATCTTATTGTGGGGGTGGAGTATAAGAGGTATGGGGGAAGAGCAGTAAGCCAGTGATTGATAACCGAATCTATGAAATGGAAACATCACTATATCAACTACTATAATTTTATAAAAGGACCTTCTATAAGGGTCATGAAGCAGGATCCCCTGACATGTCCAACATTCTCACCAGGTGATTTTATTATCCTTGCTTGATAGTTGAGAAAACTGAGGCCCAGAGAGGGACCTAACTTCCCCAAAGTCTCATGGTCAACTCAGCCCAGAATGCCCAGAGGCCCAGGAAGAATTACTAGCAACAAAAGTTTCTGAGAAAATTGAGCATGGATGATGTCTTGGGATTAAGGAGTTAGCCAAGAAATCAGGCAGGGCAGCAACAGCAAGGAGCCTCTTCAACTACTTTTCATTTAGATCAGAGGGAGGCCTGGACACCGATCCTCTTAGAACAGCTGATTTCATATTGTCTGGGGCAGGGAACATTCTGGGTCATCTTTCATATATTGGCAAGGTACCACCACCTGGGAATGATGGTACAGACACAGACTAAACATGCCTGTTTACACTGGTATTATGGAGTCAAAGAATCAATGCAATCACTTTAAAACTATTATTTAAAAACACCATTTCTCAGTAGGCATGGATTTCTTTATTTTTAATAATTTTAACTCTAATCCCATGACAGGAAAAGATTTTTTGACTATTTCATAATTATGCTGAGCATAAAATGCTTTGGATTCATCCTATCTACCGTATAGTACTATACTAGGAATGATTTTACACTCCAGGGGACATATGGCAATATTACAAGACATTTTTTGTGGTTGCAAGTGGGAGATGCTACTGGTCAGTTGAAGCCAGGGATGCTGCTCAACACCCTATGACAACAAAACATTATCAGGCCCCAAATGTCACCAGTGCCACTGTTGAGAAACCCTGCCATCAAAGACAGATGCAGGAAAGTGGAAAGCATGAATTCACTCTTCAGCTCCTGTTCTGGTACAGTAACAAGTCTCTCATATTCTGGCTTTAAAATAACATAAAAAGGTTCCTATAGGATCAGCCAGTGTTCAACCTGATCTCATTTTCTTAAATACCAGGGCAAAATGCTTAAGGCTGAGCAGTGGACTGCAGAACCAGGCCACCAGGACTCCTTTTGCAGGGGTTCCTCCTACCTGTGTCTGTGTTTCCTGGCTCTGTGAAAAGAGCAACAAAGAGAACAAATTCTTTCCTAAATCCTCAGGACAGGGGAGTTTAACAAGCCTCCCCAAAGAAGTCTCTAAAAACAGTGTTATACAGGCAGTATGTGGTAAAGCGTATGGAATCTCCACCAGAGGTGTTTGCAACCCACACAGTATTTACTGTGAATCTACTCCTGACCTAATGAGAAAAACAATTTGTTTCAGAAGTGCCCGAGCGTTTTAATAACACACAAGACTCCGAATAGTCTTAGAGTTGGAGACAACCCCGTCTTGACCGGCAGCTCCCCAAATCCTCTTCATTACTGATTTTTACTGTTTAGTTCTCATGGTTAATAATGTTTGGAGACTGTTAGAGCATTTAGAAATTCTGACCACTTAATTGTGGTTTCAGAAACATCATTCTTTGTCTTTAAGGAGAAAATCAGACAACTGAAAACTCGGATTCTAATTTAAAAAGTCTGAGAAGTGCAGGCTAGGTAAGCGGTCAGAATGGGACTGAAAATTACAGGTCTTCTTTTTCAAAGCATGTACAAGGATAGGTAGTTCGGAGCTGAGGCGAGACAAGAGAGTACTGGTGAGCTCCCTCTCCACATCACGTCTATAGAGAAAAGTCGGTGGGTGGAGGCGCAGGGAGGTGGGCTTGCAGGACCAGCTTACTTTGGGTATGATAGCTGTAGATGGCCAGTCCATGGGAAGGCCAGTATTGGGAGGTCCCCCCTGACAAACCCACCTGCATGCTATGGGGGAGCACCTCACTTTGAAATCCTGAGGGCCGGAAGCACAGCTGAGAGCATGCTAAAGAGAGGACAGGGGTACCCAGAGGCAGCGTCCGACGAGGCACAGCAGGACGCTCCCTCCCGCGCACGGTCTCCCCACCTCCCTGGCAGTGCACTGTCACTTCTGGCAGGGAGGACAGTAAGGCAGGGGGAGTCGCCCACGAGCGGGACTTGTGTCTGAGCCCCAGGCCGCAGGCTGCAGTTGACAAGCGACTGTGGCAGGCCTCGCCGAAGCTGGGCCCTGAATCACGCTGCTCCCCGCCCGGCCCCCAGCCCTGGCCCGGCTGACGGCGCTGGGGAAGAGAGGTCCCGGGGTTCGACTCACCGATCTGCCCTATGAACTCGATCTTGATGCCCTGGTGCTCCAGGCGCTTGTTGGGGTTCTTGAGCGCTAGGCTCACCTTTCCGGAGACCGTCTCCCCGTCGTAGAAGAGGAAATATTTTTCCTTCTTCCCGTCCTCTGTCTTGTGCTCGGCTCGCTTCCTACTCTCCGCATCGTTCAGAAGGATTTCCACCTCCACACTCTGCCCGAAGCCGAAGAAGCTCATCTCACCGCCGGGCCGGGCCGGTCTCGGTAGGGTCAGCTCCCTTCCACCCGGGCGCGGGCTGCCCTAAGGGAAGGCAGGCCGGAGGGCCCGATGCGGGAGCGCGCTCGGCGGCCGCACCGCAGCCGGGCTCCGCTGCTGCAGCCAGGCGGTGGGCGACGACCGACAGCCCCGCTCCACGGGGGAGGGGCAGGGCCGGGGGAGGCAGGCGGCTGCGGGCTGCAGCACCCCGAGCAGCAATGCACCGAGGAGCAGTGCGCCGCGCCGAGCCGAGCCGCCCGAGCAGCCGGTGGCAGTGAGCGGGCGAGGGCCGGCGGTGCAAGCTGTGGAGGGCAGCCGCTCAGAGCCGGGTGCGCGTGGCTTGCGCCCACCAGGTGGGGTCCAGCACAGAGCAGCGCAGCCAGCTGCCCAGCCTCCGGCGGCGTAACGCACCCAGGTGCTTCGGCGGCTCCGGGCGGGGGAGGGGGGAGGCGAGCTCCAGCCCGGATGCACTGGATATGCCAAGCGCATGCGCACGCTTCCTTCTGGCTTGGGCCTCCGGGCCGCCAGGAGCTGTGCTCACTACGCATGTGCAGGGGAAGCTCGTCTCTCCCTCAGTTGATATGGCAGCCACAGCCTCTTTCCGGTAGAATCCGGGCCCAGACGACCCGTCAAATCAAAAGAACTGCAGCTGTCTTCTTGGAATGCTTTTGTTTGCTTTTCCCGTATCGAGATACGTGGGGCTACCTTCCACATTCGGTTATGTACAACGTTCGCGTGCTGACGGGTGAAGGTAGCTCTGTGATCAGCACGCGAAATGTCGCCTGACGGGGGCAAAGGTGACAGTTATTACAGGAAGTACCCTGTCTCAAATACTCTTTACATTTCCTCCCATTTAAGAAAAACAAGGCGGGAAAGACGCTATTAGGCTTTAGCTTAGTTCCTGGCTCCTGCTTTAACAGGAAAGCTGAGGAAATCGCCCTGACGAACCTTGTGTAACCGCCATTCCTCAGCCCGCCCCATTCTTTGCGCATGTGGCGCACGACCCAGTTGATTGGTTAATAGAATGAAAACAGTTCGGCACGATGATTGGTCTGTGGGAAATTCTGCACGTTGTGATTGATCCGCAGGAACGTCTCGGAGCGCGCGCGGGAGCGACCTTTGAAAGTTGAGCTCCGCGGAGGCGAGCTGGTGCCCGGGGGTGAACATGGTGGCGTTGCGGGGCCTTGGGAGCGGCTTGCAACCCTGGTGCCCGTTGGATCTCAGTCTCGGTGAGGAGACGCAGCCGCGAGGTCCGGGGTACAGACCTGGGGTGCTTTGCATCCCCGACTGTACCTTAACCCGGGGCTGGCCGGAGTGCGGGTGCGGGTGGGGGTGGGGTGAGGGCTCGCGGCAGGGCCTGGGGTCCCTGGGGCTGTGCCATACAAGGATAGTGGCCAGCCGGGTTTACCATAGGGGCTCAACCCAGTCACGTAACTGTTAAAAAAATAGTTAATGCTGGCCAGTCTCTTCTAGTGCTCGTGCATATGTTTTCTCTGGCTTCTTACTCTGCATATCTTCGTGGACGTATGTATTCTTATCTATTCCGGTGGTTTTAAATTGCAAATCTCTTTCTTCAGCCAAACTTATTTCTTGAACTTCATGCTCATAGGTTCAGCTGGATGTCTGACACGCAGACATCATCAAACGTCGCATGAATGACTCTGGGATTTCCAGGGCCTCCTAATGGCACCAGCCAAGCCACCAACCTGTCAGTCATGGCATTTCTACGTCCCTTTTCATGCCCACCATAACCGGTTGCCCTGCTTCAGAGGTGTCTCATGCCCTCCCGCTCCATTCCTGATGCTGTGACCCAGGCGCAAGCCTTCCTTATATTATAGCCAATGACCTGAGCAACTGTGCCAGTATCTCTTAGCTGCTTTCCGATGTTAAATGTGCCAGCCCATTCCCCCACACCTCTGCAGGACCACCTTTGAAAACACAACTTTAAATGTGTCAAGTCTTTAAACCTTTAATGTTTCCCCTTCATTTCCTAAATAAATGACCAGACCTTTCGCATGCCTTAAAAGAGGCTTCACCATTCTATCCAGTATGCTTTTCCAAGAACATAACTGTTGGAGTCAGAAATACTTGGATTCGTGTTTTGGCTCTACTGCATTGCAGCCATGTATTACTGGGCAAGTTGCTTAACCTTACTAAGCTTCAGTTTCCTTATGTGTTAAATGGGGATTATAATACTGATGGCCCAAGGTTTTTGTGAAGATGAACTTGGTACCTGGCACATAGTAACTGCTAAATACATACTAATTCCCACCCTCTACAGTCACACTCTATGTTGTAACTATTTTGTTCATTTCTGAATACTTTATACTGTCTTTTCCTTTGTGCTTGGTTATGGTGTGCTCTCTGGGGTACACTTTTCTGCATTTCTTTCCCTGGCAAACTCCTACATTCAAGTCCAACTGAAGAAACATCTAACCCACCTCTATCCCTCCTCCTCCTTCCCCAGTAATATTTCCTATTAAGCTCTCTAGCTTTTTTTGTTTTACACATCTATTTCCATGTTAACAACTCATCCATTGTGAAAATAATAACTATCATTCAGCAAGCGTCTCTTATGTGGCTAGCACATTGTTAGGCCCTGTATACACGTTATCTATCTTTCACAGCAATCCTGTATTCCCACTGATGAAGAGGAGGCTGATTACACGTAAGAGATCAAGTCAGGATATTCACCTTGTTCTGATCAAAACTCTGTGGTCTTTCTTCTATCATAGGTTGCTTTTTTGGTATTCTAAGTGTGAGATGGTGAGATCTTTGTGGACAAGAACCATCTAGCGTTCATCTCTGTATTTTTAGCACATATAGAGGCTTTCCCATAGTATTTTCTCAAAATTGTTTCCTGAGTGAATAAATGATACATTTCTTCTCCTCTTCAATCCTAAGTGAAGTAGTGGAGCAGAAATTATCTGTATTTGACAGTTGAGAAAATAGGTAGTGAGGGATTTGTTTTGAATAGTGTAAAAATATTGAAGAAAATAATCAAACTCAGTTTTTCCTATACTCTCACTCAACAATCAACACAGAAGATTTCTATGACCAAATAAATGGCTGATGATCAGGGCCAGTTACTGCGTTCTAAATTAGATTTGCTGCTACTGACAGTAGGGAGCTATTGTAGACAAAGCCAAAATAAGGACTGTGAAAACTTTTGCTGTAGTCTATAATGAGCTTTAAACATTGCTGGAAATATGAAGAGATTCAATTGTATTTTTCATATTTTCTTTAAGGCAGCATATCGCATATCTTTGGAAGGAATGCTATGCAGAGCCACTTGGGATACAGAGACTTCCTCCTCCAGCACCAAGCTCAAGTGATAAAAGATGATAGGCAGATTGTATTCTAAGGAGGATAGACCTAGTTAATTATAAGACTTCCCATTTGCTGAGTGCAACATAATGCTCAGAGCCATGAAAGAAAGGCTGAGGCCACCGAACTCTGTTTGTCTTTATTTATACCCTGCCCAACTTCTCTAAATTGATGGTGAACAAATATTTTCAAAATATTAATTTGAAGAGCACCTCATTAATAATTTGTCTGAGATGTCCCCATGTTTCCATCTAGTCCTAATTTTAGGCTTGGGGAAATAACAATGAAATCATTAAATATAGTTTGTGAGAAAAGTATGAGATTTAAAGGTAATAGAGATTGTCAAGGAATCTAGCTAGATGCTGTCTTAATGTGACCTTCTCACAACATACGTTCTTCCCATCACTGTATTATGAAGTCACTGAGTATCTGTATGAGTATGAATCTGGCTTGCCTTTCCTCAAGAAGTTTAAACTTCTTGGGGAGATCATATCTGTTTTTTAACATGCTACGTTGTTGTCCAAGGGCCCCATAAAGTGTGCTGTGCATTTTATGTGAGGTTATTAACTTGATTAGGAGAATTTCACAGAGGAGCATCTGAGGCAATCTGATTAACCTCTGTTCTCTAGATTGAATGTGTGGGAAGGCCAGATCATTAAGTGTTTTGAAGTGTCATTCCCCAAAACTGTTAAATGTGTTTTATTTCTTAATATTTTTAGAAGATAGTTAACCTAATAGCCAGCTGTCAGTTATGATTTAAAAGAAAAAGATTCTCTTAACCTTTTCCGCTTGCCTTTAATTATGTTACATTATAAGTTAAATGTGAGTTGTGACTAATAAGCTTTTCTCCTCTTGAATGTACCTGGAATCTGAAGGTGATTGGTTTTGTACTTGTTATAGAGCGCTTACTGATTGCATTGTATTTTCCCCTAGAATGGGTAGACACGGTGTGGGAGCTGGATTTCACAGAGACTGAGCCTTTGGACCCCAGCATAGAGTCAGAGATTATAGAGACTGGATTGAGTGCATTCACAAAACTCTATGAAAGCCTTTTCCCCTTTGCTACTGAAGAACATGGATCTACGGAGGTAAGAAAATAAAAAACCAAGCTAGCCAACCTGAGGTATTAAAAATGGGAGATGAAAATCATTATGATGATCTAAAGCTTAGCTTTTTTAGTATACGATTTATAGGGACTCCAATGTGAGTAACATAAAGAATATCATTCATTTATTGGACTATCCTAATAGGTTTCCAAAAGGTTCAAGGTACTAGTCTGATTTTTTCCCAAGACATGACCACTTTTTTATAAGAGCAAATTAAAGGAAAAGCATAAAGGCAAAAACAAAAAAACCAAACAAACCAAAAATGGAAAGAAGTCCAAGGAAAATACAAATAACAATTCAAGCATACCTTAACTTTAAGAGAGTCTGATATTAGTAAACTGAGGAATGATTAGTTGAATTACAGATTTATCCAAAGAATTTCTTTAAATATTGAGTTCTACCTAGTATGCTTATTAATATTTAGATCATTACTTTTAAAAAAAACCAAAGGGCTGGGCAGAAGAGCAAAAAATACTTAGATATTAACATCTCTGAAACATTTAAATTAACAAAAAATATTTCAGTTACAAGTTTCACATAGCTGTTCAAAAATTAAATCATCTAATTAAACACTCCTTCAACATAATTCTAAGCACTGCATTAAGTACCTTAGTGGACAAAGTGAGGATTAAGATACATAGCCTCTCCCTAGGTCAAGGACCTTCCCAGGGAGGAAGAGTGGACACTTGAGCACTAGCAAAAGTGAGTCCATCAACCACATGAAGCTATAAGGGGTGGGCAAGTACAGTGCCACTGTGAGTCTAAGGTGGCGTGGAAATATTCTGTGAACCATATTGTAAAAAATGCTCCAAGAGAGGTGGATATCATTTAATAGGGCCATAGAAAAGGGAGCACAATAGGATCGGGAAGTTTCCAGAAAGAAAGTAGCTAGTGGTGAATCTTCACAGATGGGTAGAGTGTTGACTAGCAGAAGTTAGGGTTGTAGGGTGTTCCTAGTGAAGGAGCTACATAATGGGAATATGCACGGAATATTGAGGGAATGTGAGTGGTGTGGGGTGAATGGCACACAGAATTTTTAAAATGTGGGGTGGGACATAGGATGGTAAGGTAGGCTGAAGATAGGTCTGGGAGCTTTAAATGAGGGTGAACTGTGGAGTTGGAACATTTTTAATAGGGTGTTTGTTTATGAGGCTCTGTTCTAAATATCATGCATGTGTTAACTCATCCAGTCCTCCCAGTCAGCCCCTTGTGGAGGAGGTTACAGAGAGCAATAGACCAAGTAACGTGAATGAATAGATCTATTTTAGGACAAATTTCTTGACCGTAGATGGACCGAAGTGGGAAAAATATGTACAAGAGAGATCCCTTGGGAGACTTAACATCGTGATGTGGGTGTTATGGGCGTCAGTGGCATGGTCTGGAGTTGTTTGTGGGAATTCGAAAGGAAGACTAAAAACTAGGGACATTTTTTGAGGTAGAATTAATAGGGCTTTGTGAACTAGGAAGCCCTTGTCAGATAGCTCCAACATGCTGCAGAGTGCTAAATTGACTGGGTATAGTGAGTGAGAGGAAGAAAGAAACTTTCTGAAACTAGGAAGATGATGACATTGTTGACCAAGGTGGGGAATAAGGGAGAAAGAAAGAGCAAGGTCAGGTGGAAATTGAGTTCCATTTTAGACTTTTGAATATGAGGTTCTGTTAGGAGATCCTTGGGAGGCATAATAGGTAGCTAGAAATAAGGGTTGGAAGATCAGGAGAGAGAGAAGAGTCCTGCGAATGAAGGTGGATGTCGGAATGCAGTGACTCATGAGGTCAGCCAGGGAGAGAAGAAGACAGAACAGAAACAAAGCTGGTCGAAAGAGGCCTGACGAGGAGCAAGGCAGAAGGCAGGGAGAGAGTGATCACAGCAGCTGCGGGATCACAGAGCCCAGGTGACTGAACAGGTCCAGGGCGACCTCCAAGGTGAGTGGCATGGAGGTGCAGTTGGTATTAGGAATGAGGATGTGATACTGTGATAGTAGGAGTTGATTTCTCCCAGAAGTTTCCTAGCAAAGGAAAGGGGACTGCAGAAACGACTTTTGATGGTCTCTCTCTAAGGTGGCATGTGCTAAGCAGTGGGGCTAATCCGAAGCATTGGCTACCACTTCCCCTGCCTTTTCCAGGAAGCAGGAAGCACAAGGGCCAATTGTTTAAATGTACTGGACCTTTGTTTTATTTAAGATATAGTACTTACGGATAAACCATATTTAGTTCCTGCTGTGTTTAGTTTATTACAATAACCCACTTCCTCTTCAAGTGTTTAAAAGGAGAAAGCATGGGACAATGACAGAATTAATAAAATTATGGTTTCTGTTCTAGAGTTTGTCTCCTTTCTCACCTAAGCTCCCTATGAAATGTATTGAGGGAGAAGCTGCAGGTGTTTCCTTTCCTGCTCCCATTGTCCACAATCTGCAGAACATTTATATTTAAATAAATTGTTCTGATTTCCTTAGTTAGTAATTAGTGATAAATGGATTTGGGTACATTTAACCTAGATGGAGAAGTAACTTTTCTGAGCAGTCACTGATACACAGTGTCCCGAAAACCTTAGTGTAGTTTTGAGCTATAATAATTTCAGAAGTGTATGTGCTTCAAACTTACCAAAAAATTCTTTTTAAAAAATTACTTAAATTTCTTGTATACTTATTTATCTTGGTAATTTTGAA
>NW_012145967.1:4628354-4629693 GCF_000956105.1 Propithecus coquereli | reverse complement strand
TTCCTCCTGTGGGCAGTGAAGAAGTCCATTCTCTCTTCCCCAAACCCAAGGCAAGATCGAGTAGAACATAAGAGATTGAGCTGGAGAACTCAAAATTCATGTGGAAAAGAAAATCACAACATTTTCAGCTTGTTGCTTGTCATTGTTTACATAAATGCATATGTAGTTAATGCTAAGGATTTATTCCATATGGTTTGGGAACAGGTAAAAAGGTATTTAAAGCCTTAATCCCTGAATTATGCTATTGTTAATGCTCTCGTAAAGACTTTTGAAATAAGTTCCTAAATAACTTGGTTGCTAAGCAATATCTCAGTTGTCACTGGGCTCTCTTTCCGAAAAGTAGTGGTTTTAGAAACCCAGTTTCATTCTTCTCTTCCCTTGCTAGATGCAGTTCCTTCTGATTAAGGTTGAGATTTATGCCAGAGCAAAGAGGTAGCTGTTATTGTGGACCACTTGGTGCTTTCCAGTAAGCCGTATTCTTGCCAATTACCTTCTATTTTTAAATGTTTCTGGATTATGGTTGGGATGCTGTTGATACATAATATTCAATCACAGTATGGGTTTTTTTTTTTTTTTTTTAAGATTGTTTTGCCTATTCTGGGTCCCTTGCATTTCCATGTGAATTTTAGGATCTATGTGTAAATTTCCACCAAAAAAGGCAGCTGGAGTTTTGACAGGGATTGCATTGATTGAATCTGTACATCAGTTTGGGGAGTATTGCCATGCTAACAACATTAGGTCTTCCAATCCATGACTGCAGGATATCTTTCCATTTATTTTAGGTCATCTTTAATTTGTTTCAATAATGTTTTATAATTTTGAGTGTACAATTTTTGTACTTCCTTTTTAAAATTTATCCTTAAGTATTTTATTCTTTTTGATGCTATTGTAAATGAAATTGTTTTCTTAATTTCATTTTCAGGTTGTTTATTGGTAGGATATATTATAGAAGTACAATCGATTTTTGATTATTGGTCTTATATCCTACAATCTTGCTGAATTCATTTATTGGTTCTAACAGGATTTTCTTTATATGAGATCATGTCCTTTCTCAATAGTTTTACTTCCTCCTCTCAGTCTGGATACCTTTTCGTTCTTTTTCTTGCCTGATTGCCCTGGCTAGCACCTCCAGTACAATATTTAATAATAGACAATGGGCATCCTTTTCTTGTTGCTGTTCTTAAAGGGAAAGCATCCAGTCTCTTGCCTTTAAGTATGATATTACCTGTGGGTTTTTTAAGGATGGCCTTTTATTCCTAGTTTGCTGAGTGTTTTATGAAAGGGTGTTGGATTTTGTCATTTGCTTTTCTGCATCTGTGAGGTGATCATGTGGTTTTTG
>NW_012145967.1:4602615-4624139 GCF_000956105.1 Propithecus coquereli | reverse complement strand
TTAAGGCTGAAGTTGACAATGGTACTCTTTTGCTAAAGGTTCATTGTTATTCCAAATTAATGAAAAGCCTGTATTATTCTTTTTAACTTTTCATCTGTTGTTAAAGACATATTTCAAGATGATGAAATTTAGCCTGCTTACTCTTTATTCTTTATGAACAGGCAGTGTAGCCAATCAAGTATTCCACCCAGTGATGTTTGACAAATGCGTTCAAACTCTAAAGAAGAGCTGGCCTCAGGAATCTAACTCGAATCGGAAAAGAAAGAAAGAACAGCCTGTGAGCTCTCAGGCTAATCCAAGGAGGCATAGAAAAAGAGGAAAGCCACCCAGGAAAGAAGATATTGAGGTAAGTAGTAAACTGAATAATGAAATGTATCTACACAAACACATGATTTTATTTATTTAAGGATTGACTTTTAAATATGATTTCAGGCATCATGATTATAACCAAAAGGGCCTAAACTATCATCAGCTATTCAGTACTACTTTAAGTTGCCTCTTGGGCTTCGTATACTTCTAAGGGCACATTTCTGCCTTGCCATCTTTCCAGTGTCTTGATCATCTCTCCCCAGCCTTGTTCTCAGGTGTTCTTGACAACATTCTAACTGTTGTATGTGCCACATTATCTTATTGTCACTACAGGGGGTGGTTGAAGTGTCCTGAAGGCTCTTGTCCCCTTAAGAGCAGAATAGAATAGCAATAATTTCAAATTCTTGTGTGACAACATAGGATAGTAGAGGTTCATTGACGTCAAAACTTCTAAGAAACACAGGAATTCTAATTGACAAAAAAACACAGAGCTGGTAACTATAGTGGCCATCTAGCCCAGTGATTTACCATTGTAACCATGGAGACCTGGAACAGTCAAGCAACCTGGTCAAAGTCATGTCACCTCAGCATCAGCTGCTACCTGGAGTTTAACTGGACTTGGTTTGTATAAATTGAAAACCACGGGACAAAGTGCTAGGCATTATTACACAGTCACCTATACATTTCTTCATAATCTAGATGGATGAAATTATAGAACAAGAGGATGAAGAAAATATTTATTTTTCTGCCCGGGACCTTTCTCAAATTCGAAATGCCATCTTTCATGTTTTGAAGAATTTCTTAAGGCTTCTGCCCAAGTTTTCCCTGAAAGAGAAGCCACAGTGTGTACAGAATTGTATAGAGGTAAGTGAAAATTCCAAGAACCTTAGGGCAACTTCAAAGGAGATAGACTATGGCTAATACTTAATGAGTACAAAAAATCAGGCCTTTTCTTGGTATCTGTTTTCCAGGTCTTTGTTACTTTAACTAATTTTGAGCCAATTCTTCACGAATGTCATATTACACAAGTCAGGTGAGCCATTAAGTCTTCCAGTGCTACAATTTTAATATAGTATAATAATTTTTGCTCCAGGAGAAATATAAATGCCATTTTATCCTAATTGGCACGCAGGTAGAATTTATTCATTTAAATATGGCTTCTAGGGATAAGAAATATTCCGAGTAAAATTATATCCATTAACTAATGTTTTGCCTTTTTTCTTTAGAGATCTTAACCAAGCAAAATACATACCAGAACTGGCCTATCATGGGTTGTATTTGCTGTGCTCCCCAATTCATGGCGAAGGAGATAAGGTAAAGGAGATAAGGATCTAATTTAGTTACTAGTTGAGTTGAAAGCAGGTGAACCATACAACGGAAAGACATTAAAAGCATTTGATGGCCCGGGGCAGTGGCCTCATGCCTGTAATCCTAGCACTCTGGGAGGCCCAGGCGGGAGGCTCGCTTGAGGTCAGGAGTTTGAGACCAGCCTGAGCAAGAGTGATACCTGTCTACTAAAAATAGAAAAATTAGCTGGGTGTGGTGTTATGTGCTGTAGTCCCAGCTACTTGGGAGGCTGAGACAGGAGGATTGCTTGAGCCCAGGAGTTTGAGGTTGCAGTGAGCTATGATGACGCCATGGCACTCCAGCCTGGGCAACAGAGCGAGACTCTATCTCAAAAAAAAAAAGCAATCAATATAACACCATTTTAACTTACTAGGTCGTTTTCATCACCTTATATTATTTGTATAATAAAACTTATCACTATTTCTATTTGCTGTCATTTCTTCATTGCCAAATTTATATCAAAATACTTGTTGGCTACAGCAAATTATTGTTAGGTTTTAGACAGAAAAAAATGGTTTTGTGTAAATAAGGTAGAAGGAACAGATAAGCTACTGAACAGTTACTTTCATAAAAGTATTTATCAAATTGGTTCGAAAACAAGAATAGTCATAGAATTTTCAAATTCTCTCTGTCAATTCATATGTGCTTTGGTATTTCTATTAGTATTTGTATTATTTTAGTTGGTATCCTACAGGAATTTTATAGGTTCTCTTATTCCTGGTTAGAACTGTTATCTGGGTGTTGCCCCCTATGTTACCTTAATATTATCACTACCATTAACATTGGAATTAGGGTTATTCGTGTATGGTGATGCTAAACTTAGATGTCATTAATAAAACAATAACACTTTGCAAAAACTGTGATGAACAAGGTCATGCGGCTTTTGGTGGCCATGATACAGTTAATTTGCAGAGATAATAACCTAAGAAGAAGGTTTGGGGATACTTGGGGTTCTGCACATTTGTGTTCAAATTCTGACTTTGCTACTTACTAGCCATGTGCCCTTGTATGAATTATAAGACCTGGCGAAAATGTCAGATTTTACATCTGGACAAAAAGGACAAAAGTCTTACCTTCCTCATATATTTGTCACAGGATTAGGTGAAATTAAGCATGTCAAATGCCAAGCACAATGCGTGTTGTTTAGGAAACATTGAATATTTTATGTTTTGTGACTTTCTCATTTCTGTGTGCTTGAAATATGAATGTGATAGAATTCATAGTAATGCTTTCAATTTCCATGCCCTTTTTTTAACATTTTAAAAGATAAAATAGTTGGGAAAATTTATCCTTTGAGGTCTACCGTGTCTCTAAAGATGTGTTTTTTTCATTGTAAAAGTATTGACTTGATGTTAGGCAACGATGGTTTTAGCCAGATCTTTAATTATTTATCCTTGGACAGCCCACCTTTGAAGTTTTTTTAATTATCTGTAAAATGGAAATTATTCATGTCCTCATGGAGTTGTTGTGAGGTTTTAAATTAAATATAGTAAAATCTAGCTGTATATACGAAAGTGCTTAATGCAATACCTACCACATACTTGTTTTTCAGCAAATGTTTTATTTACTGGATGAAGGAATTAATCAGTTGACTAAATTATATGAGATAATATATTGAAAGGTGCTTTGTAAACTGCAAGTAAAATATATTGTAAGCTATCCTTCTTCCCCACCTCCCACCCCCTTTTTTTTTGAGGCAGGGTCTCTGTTACCTCGGCAAGAGTGCAGTGGCATCATCATAACTCACTGCAACCTCAAACTCCTGGGCTCAAGGGATCCTCCTGCCTCAGCCTTCCAAGTAGCTGGAACTACAGGCATGCGCCACCACACTCAACTAATTTTTCTATTTTTTTGTAGAGGCAGAGTCTCACTGTGTTGCTCAGGTTGGTCTCAAAGTCTTGACCTCAAGCAGTCGACCCACCTCAGCCTCCCTAAGTGCTAGGATACGGGCGTGAGCCACCATGCCCAGCCGTCTTCCCCTTTTTCTCATATGGGAATATTAGTAGCATTCTGTGCCATTTATAAATATGACAGTGAATTGCCCTAAATTCTGACTTATAATATGCAAGAGGTGGGGAGAGAAACTAGATGATGTTCTTGTCATTATCAGCAATTCTTTCACACTCTTTACATTGTATAATACATTTATCAAATACCTGGTAATTGTCTAAGAAATACGTCCCTAGTGTTCAGCCAGCAATTATGCTAGCCTGACTTACCTTCAGATGGCTTGAAATGGTTTCCTAGAGTCTGTGTCACTATGTTTAAGACCCCTCGGTTCTCTGTCAGGCTTTAAATTGAATTTTCTTTTCTCTTCTAGGTTATCAGTTATGTTTTCCATCAAATGCTCAATGTAATATTAATGTTAGAAGCGGGTGAAGGATCCCATCGCACCCCCCTTACTATTACTTCCCAAGTCATCAATCAGAGAAACCAGGCAGTCCAGTTTATCAGGTGAAGCGTACACATCTTGAATGTTCACTCTCTTCATCTCTTCCTCAGTCATCTGTGCCCTGCGCTAACCAAGATTTCTTACACTTACGGAATTAGAATTCCTGGCCTGATGGTGGTTTGGGGGGCCGAAATAAGACACTTCATAGCTAATCGGATTCACATGGTTTGGGTCACTGTTGGTTGTCCCCGAGTGGGGATTGTTAAAGAAGTAAGGAATCTGCAGTGCGGGGGCAGAGCCAGCCTCCAGTGTGATTGCATCCAGCCTGGGAGGTCAGCCTCTGAGAGGACAGTCGCCTCTCCTTTCTCCGTCATTGTCTGCTTTAGTGTTTACTACCACAGCACATCTGCCTCTTTTTTCTCTTTTCTGTTTCTCTCTGCTCTATGTCTCTTTGCATTTGTTCTTTGCAACTTTTTCCTTGTTTCTTCTCACTTTTCTATTCCTCTCTCCCTGCAGAAAATACTTCCTGAAGGGAAGAATTAAGTTGCTTTTTTACTTTAGCAATAATTGATAGACCACTTTTTCCCTCATGAGTCACTCATCTTCACTTAAAAAGTCTCATGTCTTAGCTTTATTAGCAAAGACATGCTTGCTGTGTCATCGGTTTTTCTTTCCCTCCCTTACTGAATATTTGGCATGCAGTTTGGAAGTGGTGCAGAGAAGTGGTAAGTGTGTACATACCTGCAGGTATGCACAGTATGTAGTATGGTTCGAGACTTGGGTATGGATGATGTCATCTTGTCACTGAGCAAATGTGTCTTACTGGGGATTTTTTTAAACATTAAATGACTAAGGTGTTTTAAGTGGAAACACTGTTGCTTTGATTTTTCCATGAGAGTTCATATCACCAATTGCAATAATGTTCGTATAATGGTACAGATAAATTTAGCGCCAAAACGGATTAAGTCTGGACATTGTGGTAATTTCTTCTTGTGATAAAGTTTAGAGAAGTAATCTTACAAGTACATTAGAGTAGCTGCATTTCACTGAGCTATTATGAGGCAGTACTGAGTCTTAGTCAATTTTTATATTTATCCCAAAAGGATATATTAATATTTCACATCTTAATATGAAATTTAGTAAGTAGTCAAAACAGTCATATGAAGATTACATTTCTGCTTTTCCTTGAGGACTCAGCTACTCAGCAACAGCACTCAAAACTATGCATAGGAAGCACTTAGTTTTCTACTATGATATGTTATGTCTTTGCTCTTCATTCTACTGAGACAACTCTTGTAATATGGGGGTGGTTTTTAATATTTATGTTCTAAATACAGGAGTAGTGGTTTTGGAGGACAGGGTCACTCACTGTGTTGTAAATGGTGGATATGTTTTTCTTTTAAATAGCTCACTTGTGGACGAACTGAGGGAGAGCATATTCCCAGTCCTCCGTGTCTTACTGCAGCACATCTGTGCCAAGGTACCATTTGCTTCAGTAATAACAACACAGAAGTATGTGACATGTACAGATATGTGTGTTTGTGTGTGTGCGTGTTCTTGGGAATGAGTCTGTATCATTACTAAAAGTAGCCTTATTTAAATATTTGCTAGATGTTCCCCTAGACAAAGGGTTCTGTAAAAAATTAGTTTTTATTTTGGAAAATGTCAAACACACACAGAAACGAGAAGAGGGTGGTGAACCACTACATATCCGTCACCTGTCTTCAACAATACTGTGTCATTTATACCCCTGTCACTCCCTCTAACACATGTATACCCTGGATTTTTTTTTCTGGGTCATCTGGAAGGAATGATAGATTGTTTTTTTGAAGCAAATTCCATCATATCCTTTCATACATAATATTTTAGTATGTTTCTCTAAAGGATAAAAACTCATGAAAACCATAGTCACAAAATATTAACACACCTAAAAAAATTATACAGTAATTCTTTAATTTTAATGACTATCTAGTCCATGTTCGAATTTCCATAATTATCTCTTAAATTTTCGTAACCATTTAGACAAATGATTCTTAATTTGAGACATATGGACACTATGGGTCCGTAAACTCTGAAATTGTATGCTAAACTTGTATGTGCATTTTTCTGGGGAGAAGGCTTATAGATTTCTTACAGGTTAATTTTCAAAGGGGTCTAAAACCTAAAATTTATTAGTCATTTACCTAATATTTAAAAATCATTGAACTAGTTACGCTCACTAATTTTCAACTTATAACGTGTTTAAGTTGTCCTGGAGGTGGATATTGGCTTGGCAGCTTCTCTGTTTTTGTGTTTCAGGTGATAGATAAATCAGAATATCGGACCTCTGCAGCACAGGCCCTGGTCCAGCTGCTCAGTAAACTTCCCTGTGGGGAGTACGCTACATTCATTGCCTGGCTTTATAAATATTCACGAAGTTCCAAGGTACGAGATATATCTGCATAAAGTCTTGGGTCCTAGCTCTGCAAACTTCTAATGGCAGTCAGTTCTGAATGAGGAAAAAGGTTTCTTTGATTCTCATTCCTATCTGATGGTGATTCTTATGATTTTGCTTTACCAGATCCCACACCGAGTTTTTACTCTTGATGTGGTCTTAGCTCTGTTAGAACTGCCTGAAAGAGAGATGGATAATACTGTCTCCTTGGAACATCAGAAGTTCCTAAAGCATAAGTTCTTGGTGCAGGACATTATGTTTGACCGCTGTTTAGACAAGGCACCTACTGTCCGCAGCAAGGCATTGTCCAGCTTTGCACATTGTCTGGAACTGACTGTTACCAATGCATCGGAGAGTATACTGGAACTCCTAATTAACAGTAAGTATTGTGAGGATTGTGAAATGAAACTGGTTTTGTATTTAGCAAGAAATAGACTGTGAGGGAATCATTCTTTGTTGTGGCAAAAATAATAGATCTGATAAGATCTATTTTTACCCTCAAACTATTTTCAGTATGTTTTATTGTCAAGTAGCTTTTTAAATATGTAAGCCTGATACATTTGAAAGGCCTTTTTAAAGTATTTCAAATGTTCCTAGTTTAGAGGTGAGATTGTGGGCTGCCTGTACTATTACTTCTCACTGGTAGGCATTGGCTGCGTTGGACCCAATACCCACTTAAAGTGCATACTCAGGGAGAACATTATCAATGGTAAGCAATTTAGAATCTGTCTGCCTGGTCTGTAGGCTTCATTATCTTGATTTTGATCCTTCCGTGGATATTTGCTTAGGGTTTATGCTACTGTGACTTTCTTTCTTCCATCTGCTTATTTTTAGGTCCTGCAGTTTCAGGAATAGAGAGTCACCCTGGTACCTTACTGAGAAATTCATCAGGTATTGGATCAATATAGTTTCAAATACTGAATAACTGTCTTGTAAAAATTTGCTGAATATTTGAAATGTGTTGTCTACTCTCGTACTTACCTATTCTAATATTGTACTTTTTTGTCATTAGAGAAGTTGAAATTCATTTCAGCAATAATGTAATGACTTATATGAGTAACATGCCATGCTTATGTTGTTACAAAGTATAACACATTTTTACTTTAATGACTGTGCTTCTTTTTTTTATTTTTAAGCTTTTTCCTATCAAAGGCAGACAGTTAACCATTCTGAACCCTCAGGGGATGTCAACATAGACAGCGGTGGTGAAACAGTTGGATCTGGGGGTATGTCAGATTTTATCACTGTCAGATAGGTAATACTTTTGGATTTCAGACAACCGTAAGTAGAGTCTAGAAACCTTGGAATTTTCTTTTCTTAAAAGTGGAAGAATTTCTATTATATTTTTAATTGATATCCTTGCACTACACTAAATTTCATTTTAGGTTAAAGAATAAACGACATTCCAGTTAACATGTACTGATCCTGCCCTGTACCTATAACACTTAAGAGAATTATTAGAATGTTTTATTTTCTTATTAAAGTCAATCATTGTGAGCTCTTGGGATTGCTGACCAAAAAAGGACCAGTTACTGGGGAAAGTGGAGCAGAGATTAAATTTGCATTTGAGGAAAAGTCATCGCAAAAAAGAGGGAATGGGAACAGTCCCCAGTCTTGTTCCTGATTCATTCTGCGTCACTTTTGCCGTCACATCATCTTGACTGTAACTGAGCCATCCCAGAATCCAATTCTAATACATGGTAGGGACTGTTGTGTCCAAGCTTCTACTGAAAAGGACATTTCAGAATTTAGCTTATAATTTGTCTTCAGAAATTATAACAACTTGTACCAACTCAATTATTAAATAGCTGCATGACCTAGGGCATCAGGGTCGATAAAACTCCCTATCATTTTCCAATCCTAACACCTTCCCTGTATTTTATAGAAGGCTGTTGTGAGAATCTGTGGAAATAACATTTTAGGGAAGTGATTTAAAGAAACAAGACAGAGAAAGAGAAAATATTAATATGTGTGGATTAATTATATAATTAGCTTTATTCATTCAATAAACATTTATCTGGTCCTTCCTAATCTGTTCTAGGCATTGTAGATATACACTTTAATAAAACATAAATTTCTTAAGTTTTACCTCTTAAGGAGCAGTGGAAAAGACAGATAAGCAGATATATAAATGTGTGTATGTGTATATATGTATATATATGTATATACACACACATACATATATATATACATATCCATATATGTATGTGTATACACACACATACGTACGCACACATATATAATGCTGTGAGACAGGTGCCAAGAGGATGATTACTGCTTATCTAAATATTTGGCCTAGAAGATTAGCGTAGAATTAACTTTGTGAGGCTAGATATTAGCATGTGTTACTCAAATTTAGAGCAATAACTGAATCTATAAGAAACAAGATTCCTTAATTTTGTAGAAAAATTGAATCTGGAAAATCTGAATGTTTTTGTTGACTCCAGTGTTCCTCTTAACAGGTTACAGATTTACTGTTGCACAGACTCTTTCCTTTTTATTTATTTATTTTTTTTCATTTTTCTGCAGTACACCATGACATTCAGACTCTTTTCTAAGCAATATCAAATTGTGTTGATTTAGTGATGCTGTAAAATTAGAAAAGTTTGAAAATCTAAAGAGTCCATGTTCCCATTTTATTTTTCATAAACTGAAAGAACATGTATTATTGGCATTAATTATACCTTAAAAAATCTATGTAGTTACTACATACCATGCCCTGTGCCAGGTGCTTTCTTTGTTTTTTAATTGATATATAGTTCACATACTATAAAATTCACCATTTAAAGTGTGTAGTCACAAGTCCCAAGTCTAATTCCAGAACATTTTTAGCAGCTGAAAAAGAAACCCTGTACTGACTGGCAGTCATTCTTCATTTCCTACTTCCTCCTTGCTTTCTGTCCCTATAGAATTGCCTATCCTGGACATTCCACATAAAGGGAATCATGCAGTATGTTGTTTTTTTCTGTCTGGCTTCTTTCACTTACTTAGCATGATGTTTTCAAGGTTCATTCCTATTGTGGCATGTACCAGTACTTAATTCCCATTTTTTTTTTTTTTTTTTTTTTTTGAGACAGAGTCTCACTTTGTTGCCCGGGCTAGAGTGAGTGCTGTGGCATCAGCCTAGCTCACAGCAACCTCGAACTCCTGGGCTCAAGCAATCCTTCTGCCTCAGCCTCCCGAGTAGCTGGGACTACAGGCATGCGCCACCATGCCTGACTAATTTTTTCTATATATATATACTTTTAGTTGTCCAGATCATTTCTTTCTATTTTTTAGTAGAGATGGGGTCTAGCTCTTGCTCAGGCTGGTCTCAAACTCCTGACCTTGAGTGATCCACCTGCCTCGGCCTCCCAGAGTGCTAGGATTACAGGGGTGAGCCACCACGCCCAGCCTACTTCATTCCTTTTTATGGTGGAATATTATTCTGTTATAAGGATACCACATTTTGTTTATCCATTCATTAATTGATGGACATGTGAGTAATTTCTACTTTTGGGGTATTATGAATAATGCTGCTATGAACATTCTTGTACAAGTTTTTGTGTGGATGTATGTTTTCATTCCTTTTGAGTATATACCTAGGAGTAAAACTGCTGAGTAATGTGGTAACTCTGTGTTTAACATTTTGAGGAACTACCAAACTCTTTTCCAAAGTGGCCATACCATTTTACAATCTTACAAGGAAGGTATGACAATTCTGTTTCTCCATATTCTTACCAACACTTGTCAGCCTGTTTTATTTTAAACATCCTGGTGGGTATGAAGTGGTACCTCACTGCAGTCTTGATTTACATTTCCCTAGTGACTAATTATATTGAGCAGATGTTCATGTGCTTATTGGCTATTTGTGTATCTTTGGGGAAAGATACACAAATTCAAGCCCTTTGCCCGTTTTTTAATTGGGTTATTTGTCTTTTTATTTTTTAGTTTTAAGAGTTCTTTTTGTATTCTGAATCCAAGTCCTTTATCAGATAAATGATTTTCAAATATTGTTCCCCATTTCTGTGGATTATCTTTTCATTTTCTTGATTATGTTCATTGAAGCAAAAAACATTTTAATTTTGATGAAGTCCAATTTATCTTTTTCTTTTTTTACTTGTGATTTTGCTGTCATAGCTAAGAAACCATTGCCTAATTCGAGGTCACAAAGATTTGCTCCTGTGTTTTCCTATAAGAGTTTTACAGTTTTACCTCTTACATTCAGGTCTCTGATCAATTTGGAGTTAATTTTTGCATATGGTATGTGTGGGGTCCATCTTCACTCACATATGAATATCCACTTGACATAGCACCATTCATTTGAAAGACTATTCCTTCACTTTTGAATGGTCTTGGCACCCTTGTGGAAAATCTGTTGCCTTATTTATATGAATTTATGGGTTTATTTCTCAACTCTCAATTTTATTCCACCGATCTGTATGTCTGTCTGTATGCCAGTACCACACTGTGTTGATTGCTGCTGCATTACAGTGTGGGAGAGGAAAAGTAACTTTTTCCTCAATCCTCATGAGTTCTTAGTTGGAACGGACCCCTGTAACAAAAGAAAGATTAATGAGAGAAAGAAGAAAAACAAACAAGTTTATTAATGTGTTCAATACACATCATGCAGGAAAAACCTAAGGCAAAGGAACTCAAAGCGGTGGCTTAAAAGTCCCCGTATATAAGATCTTCAACAAAGAACAGTAAATTTGTAGGGAAATAACAGGACAGAGAAAAGCAGTTTTAGGCTTCCAGAGGGGGAAACCATAGGAAGGTAAATATAGATGTTCCCTGACTTACAGTGGAATTAAACTCATCATTAAGTTGAAAATATTATAAGTTGAAAATGCAATTAATACAGCTAACCTGCTGAACATCATAGCTTACCTAGCCTGTCTTAAATGTGCTCACAACACTGACGTTAACCTACAGTTGGGCAAAATCATCAAACACAAAGTCTACTTTATAATAAAGCATTTAATATCTCATGTAATTTATTGAATACTGTACTGAGAGTGAAAAACAAAATGGTTGTATGGGTTCTAACCATTAACATATACAACTGAAAGCACACTGGTCCCAGAGAATGTTTGAAGCATTTTGTAGACATAATGGGATGCGAAAACACAAAAACAATGTTAAAAAAAACCACTGGCAACAGTACACTGTAGAGTATTGGTTGCTTACCCTCACAATGGCGTGGCTCGTGGGGAGCTGTGGCTCGCTGCCACTGCCAGCATCATGAGAGAGTATCCTGCAGCATACTGCTAGCCCAGGAAAAGATCAAAATTTAAAGTACAGTCTGAATGCACATCGATGATTTTCTCACCATTGTAAAGTCGAAAAAATCTTAATAGAACCATCGAAAGTTAGGAACTGTCTGTATGTGGAAGGAAAACAATGAAGCGAGGCTTGTTTGTGGATTCCTCTGGCCATCTCTTGGCTCACAAAAGTCTAGAGTCATCTCCAGTAAAGAAGAATTTATATCCTGCCTATTCGCAGAAATGGGGTAAGAGAGAGAGAGCTTTTCCTCTGATTGCTGCTGCTTAATTGCCTTCAGCTCAAAAATAATTTTTATATCAAAGGCATAATGTGCAGTGACATATTCTGGTTTCCTTCAGTAGTTAAGTTTTGAAATCAGGAAAAGTGCATTCTTCATATGTGTTCTTTTTCAAAACTCGTTTGGCTATTCTGGGTCCCTTGTATATCCATTTGAATTTTAGGGTCAGCTGTGAATTTCTGCAAAAAAAAAAGGCATCTTGGATTTTGATAGGGATCAGTCTGTAGATCAATTTGGGGATATTCCCATCTTAATGTGTCAAGTCCTCTATCCCAGTGGTCCCCAACCTTTTTGGCACCAGGGACTGGTTTCATGGAAGGCAGCTTTTTCCACAGATTGGGATGGGGTGTGGTTTCTGGATGATTCAAGTACATTACATTTATTGCGCAGTCAGACTTTTCTGCTAATGATAATCTGTATTTGCAGCCACTCCCCAGCACTAGCATCACCGCCTCAGCTCCAGCTCAGATCATCAGGCATTAGGTTCTCATAAGGACTGTGCAGCCTAGATCCCTTTCATGTGCAGTTTATAGTAGCGTTCACGCTCCCGTGAGAATCTAATGCTGCAGCTGATCTGACAGGATTTGTTTCAGTGATGTTTTGTAGTTTTCAGTGAATTTTTGCTCTTTAAATTTTGTTCTAAGTATTTTATTCTTTTTGATGCTTATAAATGAAATTGCTCTCTTAATTTCATTTTGAATTATTCATTGCTAGTTTTTACAAATAATTTTTTATTATTGATCTTATGTACTGTAACTTTGCTAAACTTGTTACTGTCTCTAATAGTTTTTTATGGATTCCTTAGAATTTTCTATCTGTAAGATCAAGTCATCTGTGAATAGAGATTGTTTTACTTCTTCCTTTCCAATCTGGCTGTCTTTTACTAATATTTTAATATTTCTTTTATTTGCCTATTTGCCCTAGCTATATCTCTAGTACAATGTTGAATAGAAATGTGAAGAGTAAACATCTTCATCTTTTTCTGTACTTAGGTGAAAGTTTTTGGTTTTCACCATTGAGTATGATGTTAGCTGTGGATTTTTTAGGATGACCTTTATTATTGTGAGGAAGTTTTCTTCTATTCCAAGTTTGTTGAGAGTTTTTATCATTTTTAAAAAGGTGTTGGATTTTGCAAATGCTTTTTCTGCATCTCTTGAGAGGATCATATGGTTTTGTCCTTTATTTGCTTACTATGTGGTAATTTACATTGATTTTCATGTTAAATCAACATTTTCATTCCTGGGATAAATCACAGACATGGCGTTTAATCCTTTTTATATCTTGCTGGATTTGATTTGCTTGTATTTTTTTTTTTTTGAGAAATTTGATGTATATATTCATAAGGGACATTGGTCTTTTGTTTTCTTTTCTTGAGATGTCTTTGTCTGGTTTTGCTATTAAGGTAATGCTGTCCTAATGTTATGAGGTGGGGAGTGTATTCTTCTCTTCTGTTTTTTGAAAGAGTTTGTGAAGGATTGGTGTTCGTTTTTAATATTTGTTAGAATTCTCCAGTAAAACCATCTGGTCCTTGGCGAGTGTGTGTGTGTGTGTGTGTGTGTGTGTGTGTGTGTGTGTGTGTGTGTGTGTGTGAGAGTGAGTGAGAGAGAGGGAGAGAGAGAGAGAGGTTTTTTTGATTACTAATTCAGTTTCTTTATGTGTTATAAGTATATTTGGATTTTCTATTTCTTTTTGAATCAGTTTCCATAGTTTGTATCTTTCTAAAAATTTGTTCATTTCATTTAGGATACTTATTTTGTTGGCATAAAAATGTTCATAGCATTCCTTTGTAATGCTTTTTATTTATGTAAGGCTGATAGTTATGTCCCTTCTTTCATCCCTGATTTTAGCAATTTGAATTTTCTTTTTTACTTTCTTGGTCAGTTAAACTAAAGGTTTGTTAATTTTGTTCATCTTTTCAAGGAACCTACTTTTGGTTTCATTGATTTTTCTCTATTGTTTTCCATTTTGTATTTTTTTAAGGTGCCTTCTTATGTGTCAGCAGTTCCCAAAATGTGATTTGGGAGCCCTCAGGGGTCCTCAAACTGAGTACTATGCTTGTAATAATAATCAAGATGTCATTTACCTTCCACACTGTCTTTCTAACACATGCAAATTGGAGTTTTCCAATGTCCCATGGTGTATGATGTCAAGACAGATTGCAGGCAGAAAGAGTTGAGAATCCAGCAGCTTTTATTAAGCCAGACATTACAGCGTTTGCAAAAATGTAAAACAGTGCCATTCTTTTCAGTGTTTTCTTTTTGTTTGTTTTAGAAAATATAGTTGTTTTTTATTAAAAATTCCATTTGTAGTCACATCTTGCTATTTTAAAATGAATTAGTAAATAGTTTTACAATTTTCAGTTTAAATTTCTAATTCATATTAAAAGATATAATCCACATAAAAAAAGGTCTTTGGGATCCTTAGTAATTTTTAAGAGGGTAAGAGGTCTTTGAGTGACAAGTTTTAAAGCTTCTGTTATATATTATCTCATCAAATCTTTATTAAAAACCTGATGGGTTAGATTTTCCTATTTGTAGCTAAACAAAATAGAAGAGCTGAATAATTTATTTAGAATTTTAGAGATAGGAGCCAGGATTTGAAATCGAATTTTTAATATTCCAAATCATATGCTTTATAGTGAATACCTAATTATTCACATTTTCTTCTTTTTCTACACCATTTCATACTCTGATTTCTTAGGATTTAAACCAAGCTAGTTAGTGAGTTTTAAGATGAGCATATTTTCTTGGTACCATGTGGTGAAATGTTAGAATCTGTGTGGTTTTTCTTGGAGTGTAATGACTCTTTGGCGTTCCCTCCACAGAAAGATGTGTCATGACGATGCTGAGAAAGAGGATTAGGGATGAGAAGACCAACGTTAGGAAGTCTGCACTCCAGGTGTGAATTTTTTCCCACATTTTTTAATGTGCTCTCTTTTTATGTGCTAAAAACTTGGAAATGCAAGGGATTATTTTTAAAAACCCCAGGCCTTATTCATTACTTAATTTGCTTTCACTTAACTGTTAGTTGACCCTGATTCTGTTATATATAAATTATATAGATGAACTGAAAGATTGTCTGTTTTCAAGATTTCCAAGAGAACCACAAATTTATATCCTTAATTTCTTTTGTTTAGAATAGGAATTCTTAACTTGGGGACCAAGGGTAGATTTTAATAGCTTCGTAAAATTGTTTGTAAATATTTGTTCATACAAAATGTGTGTCAGTTTTCCTCGGAGAGAGGCCTTAGCTTTCATCAGATTCTAAAAGATGGGATGTTGTAGGGAAGAAGGATGGATCCATGACCCCCAAAATGTTAAGAACCACAAACTTCCAGAAAGTTTCCTTTGTCCACAATTTGTCTTTGTGTATTTATGCTATGCAGTCATCACTTCATGTTGCATATCTGCCTTCTAGGTGTTAGTGAGTATTTTGAAACATTGTGAAGTCTCATATATGAAGGAAGACCTGTCAATTCTGCAGGACCGGTGTCGAGACCCTGCAGTGTCTGTCCGGAAGCAGGCCCTACAATCTCTTACCGAACTTCTTATGGTGAGAGGCAAGGCATATGTATCTAATGCATGGTATTTTACATTAAAAGTAATTCCTCATAATACTTACCTGTTGTTAAATGGTAAGTTGACCATTAGAGACTCTGCCAATTCCACTGTAGGACTGTATAATGTAAGAGAAAAGAAGAGGTATCTTTCAACTATGTGTGATAGACTGTACTTCCTAGTAAATATAAATGGGAACTAATGCCAGAGAATGCTAATTGTTAGGCTTTTCTTCAGTTTAAATCTCACATAGAAAAATAAATTTAAAAATTAATTTGGTTGTGCTGGAGGCCTAGATGAATTTTTGTCAATTAAAACATATATATATGGTATTGCCAAAAGAGCAGACCCACTAATGCTATACACAGTTTACTTCTGCCAGCTAATTAGCTGTTGAAGAATTTTAAAAGCACGTTTTTTTCTTTATTTCGTGGTAGAAGGCATTAAACAATGCATATTTTGACTTTCTCTGTCAGCGTCTATTCTACTTGCTCCTTTGGATAAATATTATTTGCTCTTGATTTTGAATGACTAAAAACATACTGATTTACTATTACTAATAAAATAATGACTTTAATATATACATTTAAAATTTTATTAATAGTATGCACTGATTTACAATAAGCCAGAGGTTGAATTTTGTTCTTGCACGTATTTTGAGCATTGATTCTTTTTCACTCTGTGGTCTGTTTGCAGTCGAATGTGTAATTATTTTTAACCTGTTTCTCAAAACATTGATGACAACTTCACTGACTTGTATTTAGACTTCTAATAGGATAAGACCTCTGACATTATAATTTTTTCAATCCTAAGGCCCAACCTCGATGTGTCCATATCCAGAAAGCCTGGCTGAGGGGGGTAGTCCCCGTGGTGATGGACTGCGAGAGCACCGTGCAGGAGAAGGCCCTGGAGTGCCTCGACCAGGTCCTGCTGCAGAACATCAAGCACCACAGTAAATTTCACACTGGGGACGACAGCCAGGTGCTGGCTTGGGCACTGCTTGCTCTCCTCACCACAGAAAGCCAGGGATTGAGGTATGCTAACTGTATGACTTGTGTTCCTTATGGAAGGCCATAAGACTTTGTACTCATTTCTCCACTGATCTTGAGAAACCAACTTTCCACATTACTTGGTGTATGTGAAGACTCAATCTTGGTCTCTTTGTTTTCTTGACCTACTTCAAATCTCTTAGCATTTTTGTGGTAACTGTATTTTTGCAACACCATTTTGATCACTTCCTTTGCTTCCCTCTGCATGCCGTCCAGTTTTAGTTTGGTATCTTAATATGTAATAGAAAATGCCCATGGATACAGCATATTATTATGTTACTTTTCCCCAATACTGGCTATTATGAAAGATGACTTCCTAGTTCTTGCAAGCACCGCAGGGGTTTTTTTTTTTTCTGTTTGATAACATTTATTGAGCATACACTGTTTACAGTGAATATGGTATTTAGGAGTTAGGACCTGTTGTAGAGGAATTACCATGCAATAGAAAGAGAAATAGATTTAGTTTTGTAAAATACCATTCTGTGGGATAAAGAAATTGTGGTACATATATGCAGTGGAATATTATATAGCCACAAAAAGAATGGAATCCTGCCATTTGCAACAACATGGATAGAACTAGAGAACATTGTTAAGTGAAATAAGCCAAGCACAGAAAGACTAATCTTGCATGTTCTCACTCATATGTGGGAGCTAAATATTAAAAACAATTGATCTCATAGAGTCAGAGAGTAGAATTATGTTACCAGAGGCTGGGAAGGGTAGTGGGGCCGGGAGGGATAAAGTGAGGATGGTTAATGATTGCAAAATAGTATTAGCTAGTTAGATAGAAGGAACAGTATGTGATAGCATAACAAAGTGACTACAATCAACAATAAGTTAGGTTATACTTTAAAATAACTAAAAGAGTAGAACTGGAATATTCCTAACACAAAGAAATGATAAATACCTGAGGTGATGGATACCCAGTATTTTCTTGATTTGATTAATTCACATTGTGTGCCTGTGTCAAAACAGTACATGTACCAAAAATTCCATTCTGTTTCCTTGGCAAATCACCTTCTCTGGGCCTTAGTTTCCTCATTTGTAAGAGCAGCTGTTCGATTACATGATCTCTTCAAGTCCCATTTGGTAGTAAAACTTTATGACGGAAAATGTGTTCATTCAGCAAATGTTTTCTCAGTACTGGTTGAGCATCCCTAATCCAAAAATCCAAAATGCTCCAAAATCAGAAACCTTTTGAGCACCGACATGATACCACAAGTGGAAAATTCCACACCTGACCTCATGTGACAGGTTGCAGTCAAAAGGGAGGTACACAACACACAGTGTTCAGTATCCCCAAGGGAAAAATAAAATTACCTTCAGGCTATGCATGTAAGGTGTATATGAGACATAAGTGAATTTCGTGTTTAGATTTGGGTCCCATCCTCAAGATGTCCTATTAAGTATATGCAAATATTCCAAAATCAAAAAAAAATCTAAAATCCAAAACACTTTTGGTCTCAAGCATTTCAGATGAGGGATACTCATCCTGTACCCACTCTACACTTTGCTGAGATTCCTAGAAGGGAGGGATTTACCCACCTTTTTCACTTTCCCTGGGGATACCTCATTATGCACACCTAGTATATTAAAGCTTCATGGTAATGTAATGAAAGGTAGTAACCATTCTTCACAAAAGACGAGAGGCCTACTACAGGTCGTGAGAAGCTATCAGGAGGTTTATTTCATTTCTTTTTATTTAAAAAAATTTTTATACTGAAGTGTAGCATATATATAGAAGAGTATACAAACCATAAGGTCAATAAATACTACAAAGAAAATGTACCATGTAACCCCACCACCAGGGTCAAGAAATAAAATACTACCAGGCCCAAGAAGACAATCACACCTTCCCAATCAGTATCCTCCTCAGATCTAACTACTTCTGTGGTTTTAATACAATGTGTTACTTTCCTGTTGTTGAACTTAATATAAATGGTATTATATAGGATGTATTCTCCTGTGTGTCTGGCTTCTTTCACTCAGTGTAATGTAAGATTCATTCAGGTTACTATGTGTATAGCTGTAGCTCATTCATTTTCATTTCTGTGTACACACAAACATATATATGTGTGTGACATTTATGATTAAACCACAATTTATTCATTTTATTTATAGATAATTGAATATCTTTCAGTTTTTGACTATTATATGTAATACCACTATGAATATTCCTGTGTTCTTTTGTACATCTGTTGGGTTTATACCAAGAAGCAGTATTTTTGCATATATTTTAATTCACCTTTAACGGATACTGCTAGACAGTTTTCCAGGATGGTTGTAGCGTTTATGTTTGCAACAGCGATATGTGAGAGTTCTGGTTGCTCCATATCTCAGATAGCATTTTGTATTGTCAGTCTTTTTCTTGTCAGGCATTTTGATGAATGAATAGTGGTATTGCATTGTGGCTTCAATTTACACTGCCACGTTGACCAATGAGATTGAGCTTTTTTTATATGTGGATTAGCATTTAGATACTCACATTGAGAATTACCTGTTTGGATCTCTTGTCCTGTGTTTAATTGGGCTGTCACTCTTTCACCTGTTCATCTAAAAGTGTTCATTACCTATTCTGTGTGCAGTTCATTGTTACATGTATTGCAAATCCCTTTTCCCACTTTGTTTGCTTTTTTACTCTCTTAATGCTGTCTTTTGATAAGTTGAGTTTGTCATTGGTTTTCTTTATAGTTAATGTACTTTTTAAGAAATCTTTTCCTAACCACAGAGTCATATAGATGTTCTCCTATATAATCTTTTTTTTTTTCCTTTTCTCTGTTAGGTATTTAACTTACCTGCCATTGATTTTTGTGCGCTCTGTTAGATGGGGACCAAGTTTGATGTTTTTCTAAATGAAGATCCAGTTACCCTAGAAATATTAATTGAAAAGACTATCCTTTGTTCAGTGCTTTGCAGTGCCATCTTGATGACAAGTCAGGTGTTCATAATTCTAGTCCAGAATTTTCTACTCTGTTTTACTTCATTAGCATGGATATTCTTCCTGCGTTGGGACTACCCTGTTTTAATTATTGGGGTTTTATGAGTTCTGCTCTCCAGCAGAGTCAGTCTCGTGTTCTTCTTGCCTTGCCCCGTACGGTTCTTCAGTATTATCTTACTTATTCTTGGCCCTCTTTATTCATGTGTAATCCATTGGTCAGTCCATTCATTATTAATTATCATTGCATTTTTCATTTCTAAAATTTTCATTTTCTTCATTATAGTTTCCAGTTCTCTGCTGAAATTGCCAATCTTATTTTTGTTTCTTTGAACATATTCAGCATAGTCACTTTAAAGTGTATGTGTCTGATAACGTCACAGGCCCTGTGGATCTGTTTCTCTTTATTTTTGGTAATCTTGTCTTATCTCCTCATATGACATTGCATTCGAAAAATTGTGGAGATAATTTGAAGTTTGGGGTAACATCTAGAGAGGATTTATATCTACATCTGGTGGGTGATTAGGTTAGGGGTACTTCTATACCAGATCACTTTAATCCAGTCAAGGGCGGAGAAGGTTTCGACCTGGGCAGCAGTGACTGTGTGGGCACTTACCCTGTTAAAGTATAGATCCCAAATCCACACCAGGGTACTGACCAAGCCTGCCCTTCCTAGCAGGCCCTGGGCTCCTCTTTTTGTCCTTTTGCCCCATGAATATATCTAAGTCTCTATTTATTAGCTTGATAGCCACCTCTGCCCAAATTGGCAAATGCTTAAGAGAAAACAGTGGCCCACAACTTATGCACTGCATATTTTCTGAAATTATTCTTAACTTCTAGTTGATTTTGTGGCAATTCTTTTTGTTTTTCAGTGTTGCTTCAAATTTTTCATATTTTTGGTATTTGTTTATTCCAAAGGGCTTTAAGGAAACATTAAAACAAAGAAAGAAACATGGGTTCATGTTGAAACCTGGGGTTGGGTTGTGGATGAAACTGCCCAAAGAGGTTGTAGAATGAATAAGAAAAGATGGGAGTTTAGAAGAGGAACCTTGTAGAGGGTGGTCATTTAAGGGTTTGACAAAGGCAGATAGCTCTATGACTTAAAAGGAATAAAGAGGTAGAGGAACAACTATGAGAAAATGATTCAAGTAGAAACAAGGAGTGAGAATCTCAAGCAAAGTGAGCAGTCAACATTTCCAAATCTCTCAAACATATCACAAACAAAACTTGTCCCAAACAAGTCATGTCAAGTTGGAATTTTATACCAAACTAAATTATTCAATATACAAGGTAAAATAAAGCCATATTGAAAAAGAACAAAGCAAAAAAAAAAAAAACTGAGGAAATTCATCACCAATAGCCCTTCACCAAAGAAGCTTCTGTAAAGGATATACTTCAGAAGGATGGAAACTGGATTCAGAAGGGAGAGGAATAGGATTCAAGAAGAATTGGTTACTAAGAAATCAGTAAACACATAGAGAAATCTAAAATAATCACAGACGTTGAAAATCAGTAACAGTAGTGAGAATGATGACGACTAATTGGAATGATCAAAAGCAATGTCAAGCTAAAATATCAAAGCTGTCAGATGAGCCAGAGTGGCCATCAGAGTGTGCATTTTCTTGCATTTGTAGCATTGGATAGGAGGAGACTAGAGACGCTGATTAACAATAGACTTGAGCCAAGACTGGGCAACCAGGGTAGAAGTATATAACCTCTGAGCCGACAGAGCAAAAGTAATGTATTGAAGAAAACTCAATGCAAGAAAAGACAGAATAGAAGTGAAGACTAAAAATAAAAAACAAGAAGGAAAAATAAAAAGCGTGATAAAGAGAAAGCACAAAATAAATGGCTAAATTAATCCAAATAAATCAGTAATCAAAGTAAATGTCAAAGACTTAAATTTAACAGACAAAAGCTTTTAATAAACAAAAGCTTTGGATATAAAAACCAAAATTC
>NW_012145967.1:4599483-4601964 GCF_000956105.1 Propithecus coquereli | reverse complement strand
ACTCTCCTAGAAAAAAGAGAAGGTACAAATACACAATAGTACATTGAAATGGATGGTACAACTACAAACATATTACAGATTTGTGCAATGTTCAGAATATATTGGTGTTATTTTAAAAGGAGATAGTTCTTTGTAGGTATTTTACTATCTAAAGTTTTAATTGATACAGCTCCTTGTATTAGTTTACTAGGGCCACCATAACAAAATACCACAGACTGGGTGGCCTAAACAACAGAAATTTATTTTCTCACAGTTCCGGAGGCTAGAAATCCAAGATCAAGGTGCCAGCAGAGTTGGTTTCTCCTGAGGCCTCTCTCCTTGGCCTGCAGATTGCTGCTTTCTTGGTCTTTCCTCATGTGGCCCTTCCTCTGTGAGCAGACATCCCCAGTGTCTCTTTGTGTCCAAATGTCTTTATGGAAGCACATCTGTGAGATTGGGTCAGAGCCCACCCTAACGGCCTCATTTTAACTTAGTCACGTCTTTTAAAGCATTATCCCCAAATGTGGTCACATTCTGGGCTTATGAGGGGTCAGGGCTTCAACATGAATTTTGAGGGGAATACTATTTAGCCCATCATACCCCTCTAAGAGGGAAGAAGCTACCTCTTTTCAACACGAAGTCCAATGTAAATGCATAATAACCTAGCACATCGCAGGGCCTCAGTGAATACTTGTTTGAATAATGGCTGTCAACACATAGTATGGTTTGAATGTGTGTCCTTTCCAAAGCTAATGTGGAAATTTAATTGCCAAAGTAACAATATTGGGAGGTGGGGGCTTTAAGAGTTGATTAGGCAGTGAGGGCTCCACCCTCATGAGTGGATTCATGCTGTTATAAAAAGGGCCTTTGGGAGCTCGTGCTTTCTCTCTTTCTCTCTGTCTCTCTCTCTCCCCCCACCCCCACTCTCTGCACCTTCCGCCTTGTGAGGATCCAGCCTCCTCCCCTCTGGAGGGCACAGCATCCACGGCGCCATCTTGGAAGAAGAGAAGGGCCTTGCCAGACGGAACCTGATGGCACCTTGACCTTAGGCTCCCCAGCTTCCAGAGCTGTAAATTTTTGTTCTTTGTAAATTAGCCTGTCTCAGGTACTCTGTTAAGAGCAGCACAAAACAGACTAAGACACCACTGTAAATAAAATTAAAACACAAAGGACAAACTGGGAAGGCTATAATATGACAAAGGATGATGTCCTTTATTTGCTAACAACTCCTATAAATCAGTAAAGAAAAGACCTCTTTAATACAAAAATAGATTACATGAAAAAGCAATTCACAAAAGTTGAAAAAGAAATGAGCAATAAACAGAGAAACAGATATTGAATCTGATATTAAACTTCTCCAACAGTCAAAGGAATTCAAACCAAAACAAATTTCAACTAGTCAAAATGTAAAACTTAACAATTTATACTTTAATCAAATATCGTTTAGAATTTGAGAAAATGGACATTTTACACACTTGGTTAGAGTATAAATTGTCAAAACTTGTTTGAAGGACAATCTAGCAATGTATATCTCAAGGAAAAGATGAGACTGAGCATTTACCATCCGCTCCTTTCTCCCCTGAGTCCCCTCAGCCCTCCTAGCAGGCTCTCCTTGCTCCGGTCCACTTTACATCTGCCCAAGGTGACTTTTCTGTGCACATGAGTTCTTCAGTGGCTGCCAGTCGCTTCCAGGATGAGCTTCGTCAAGAGCTCTCCATCGTGTCACCCCATCGTTTGGTGCGCCCCATGTAAGCCCACGTGGTTCTGTCCTTGCCTGCCCCCCGCCTTGGGTGCCCTGGCAATCCCTGCCTTGGGTGTGGTGCTCTCTCCAGGAAATGTCCTTCCTGGCTCCCCTCCTTTGTTTGCTCTTACTTGTCCTTCTGGATTTCCTTCCCTTCTCTCCAGAAGTCTTGCCTGACTCCCCTGGTCCGTGTTACTGTATTTCATCACGTCTGTAATGTGTTAACATCTAGGACTGAGGCGTCCCTTACGATTAAGGTGTGTCACAGCATGCGCCACAGGCTTTGTTTTCATTTTAAAATAGGGGAAGCCACCTGTGTATGTTGGAGGTCAGAGGGGAAAGGAATAGAAACTACTGAAGATGAATGAAAGATGGGTGATACTTAGTGAAGAAATTTCTGGAAAAAGAACAGTATACAAAGGGATACACTTTTTATAAAGTAGGAGAAGGAAACTTAGAGATTAAAGGAACTGAAAAGCCAACAGGGAAAGAGAAGTACCAAAGAGGACATACATGAACACCAGAGCTTGCTAGCCTTTCTTTCTTTGGGGAAGTAGTAATCAGAATCATTTGCCCAGAGTTACAAAGGAGAGGGCAGAGTTGGGGCCTGGCATGTAACGACGTTCTGGAATTGCCACTGCAAGACACTGGGGCAGGGATTCTCAAGGTGCGCTGGGTTTGTGAGGTCTGACTGGCAAATGCTATTTGCCATTTTTGACTGTTACTCTTTCATGATAGCATAGAGGAGTCTTCCAGAAGCT
>NW_012145967.1:4596381-4597908 GCF_000956105.1 Propithecus coquereli | reverse complement strand
TGAGGTTGCTGTGGGCTAGGCTGACGCCATGGCATGGGCAACAGAGCAAGATTCTGTCTCGAGAAAAGAAAGAAAAGGAAATGGTTAATTTATTCAATTGAACAAACATTTTGAGGACCTCATTTTCCAGGTGCTGTTCTAAGTGCTGGAGATTCACAAAATTCAGCACACTTGCTCTACTCAGATTGCTCTCAAGTCTAGTGGAAAGAGACAAAGCCACAATTTTAGTAGAAAGTGAGTTACAGGAACACGGAGGAAAGTTGCATAGCATTTTGGTGATTATTTCTTCTTCCTCTTCTTTCTTTTGTTCCTCTTCCTTTTCTTCCTCGTCTTTTTAATTCCTTCTTCATTTTCCTCTTCCTTGCTTTCTTCTTTCTTTCTTCTTTTTTCTTCTTTCTTTCTTTTAGCTTAGGATGGCTTCCCAGAAATGTGGCATGAGCTGAATATTGAGGAGTATGTAGGAATTAGACAGCCAGAATAGTGAGGGCTTCTGGCAGTGCAAAAGCGTAGCAGCCAGAAGGCTCCATGAAGTCTAAGGAAAATGACTGGTTCGGTTGCCGTGGACTGAGGTATGGAAAGCAGAGGTCTGGCGGGGGCTGGGACGGTACAGAAGGAGTGCTGGAGATGGAAGTTCAGCTTTCTCTAATCTGAGTGGGGAACTCTTGGTAATGAATGAGATCACCCAGAGTTAGGTTGTAGACGAGAGCCAAGGACTAAGAATAGAGCTTTTCAAAATCAGCAATTAATGTGCTTAGAAGAATAAAGGGATTAATGAAGGGAAACTGGTAGATCCGAGTCTAAGGGCAAAGGACGTTGTCAGTAACCTCTAGTAGAGGGCACATAAAAGGGGGACTGAAGAGTGGCCGTGGGTTCTGATGTTAGGATGGAGGTCGGTTAGCGTTTGTTGAATGGCCTCTTGACTGGGTGGGGAAGGGCTGGGGCCCACAGTGGAGCCGATTGAGGATTAGGTTGGGAGGCCTTCTGGGAACTGCTCAGTTGACATGGACGGGTGTGAGTTGCCAAATAGGAGCCAGATTTGAGATTTAAAAGCTGGAAGTTCAGAGAATTTTTTCCTCAATCTGTTGGCTTCATATAATAAACTTCACATAAAATTTTGTGCTATTCCTTTTAGGTAAATGTAAAAATATTTGTTGATTGCATGAGTCTTGTGGTATTTGGACATAAATCATACATAATCAAGTGAGCTAACTGCCGTAAAACTCTTGCCGTAAAACTCCATACATGGATGGTTTTTTTAAATCAATAGCTGATATATTAACAAAACCATTTGTATGCATATGCTTGTTGTGATATGTGGATGTGTTTATTTTGTTATAGTCGACTTGTTCTCAATGCTTTGAGAATTTCCCTTTTTAAAAAAATTAAATGAGAAAATCTTACTGATCTGTGTGTGTGTGCCCCTGCACACTTTTCGAGAAGTCTAGGAAAAGTTAATTGGGGAAGAAGTATGTTTTTGTCTTCATTTAAATATATAATATGGCATTATCTCATGAGTTGTATGACCTC
>NW_012145967.1:4589842-4594836 GCF_000956105.1 Propithecus coquereli | reverse complement strand
GTTTTGATTTCTTTCTTAGGTGTCATCAAGGGTAAGCTGAATGGATTTCAGTGGTCTCTGGAGTTGATCAGTTCAGCTGTTGATACCCTGCAAAGGCTTTGTAGAGCGTCTGCAGAGACAGCGGTGGAGGAAGAGGTATGGCCACAAACTCTGCTTGATATGTTTCTGACTTATTTGTACTCAGACATGTTATTCTGTTTCAGAGTTTGAGGAGTGTTCTCTATAGATAGAGGACCTCTAAGGATGTGTAGTCCCCAGTGGCTATTGCTACAACAAGGCAATGCTATGTGAGTAGCTCTTGATGTTCCCCAAGAAGATCTGGCTGCTAAAGATACGTGGTCCCTAAGGTAGTCACCACCTTGGTTCCAGGTTAGTCAGGCATGCCTGCCGATTGACACTCGTTTCCTGGTGAGAACTCTGCAAGGTTATCTTTTGATAAGTTGTGGCCCAGATGCTTGTGATACCTTTGGATATCCTTCTCCTTCATTGCCACCCTCGTTCCAAGAACAATTAATGGACAATTTTCCACCTAATCAGGGAGTTCCCTCCAGTCCAGATTTCTGATCTTTTGATGAGTCATAATTCTGGAAAATGCCTGTCCTGTTACTATGATGTTACATTTCTCAAATATCTCTTGCTAGTATCATGTCCCAAAAGTGCCCACAGCCTACAGCTGATGTTTTTATATATGCATAAACACAAAGCCAACTCAGGGATTTATGTGAAGTAGAGATTTACTTTGACTCTCTAAAAGGTATCCATATCAGTATCTCTAAGAAATAATTTTATTACCATGTATTCTGTTTTTGTCATGAGATATACTCTTAGTGCTAATCATAATGAAAAAATTCAGGGCTGGAGGTTATTAATAATGATTATAGAAATCAAAAATTAATTTAAATAATTGCTGAAATATATTTAAGTTTTCCAGAAAAAAAATGATTGCTTCATCTAAGCTGCCTAGCTACCTTCCTGTGCTTCCTTTTCTTACATAAATTCATTAGAAAAAGTCCTGCTTTAGTATGTTGAATTTTCTACTTACTATAACAGGTCTGATAAAACAATGTATTGCAACATTTTTGCTGGAGACTCAGGTTGGAATTCACTTAGCAAAGCATTACTGAGCTATTTCTTATGTAAATGTTGTCTGGTGTTTTCCAGGTATCTACCTTTCATCACTTATACTGGTGAAAGGGATACTTGCATTATTTGATTTTTCTAACACTTTATCTCAAGACCCAAGAAATTATATGAAAAACTTTTAAATAAGAAACATGACCTAAGTGGGAGGATATTTGAATATCAAATAGTGAAAAAAAGAAAGCTGATACTCTAGTAAGTCTAGTAAGAATGAAGAGGAAATGATACAGGGAAAAATTGTGAAAAATTTAGATGGCAGATTATGAAACTGCAACCCTGCAAGGTTCAGTGGCACACAGCTTGCTAATGGCGGAGCTAGGGCTAGAACTGAGTTCTCTGATCCCTTCCAAATGTTCTTTCACCAGCACTGTCTGGAAAAAGAATTACCTGTATGTTGGGAAGTCAGGGCCATAAGAAGTCATTTGCTGCTTACTAATGGCCTGTAGTCATTAGGACAGTAGGCTATATTGTTGTCAGAGCCTGTGAGGAAGGCAAGAGTTGTCTTCAGATTTAGAAACTGAGAGCTAGAAGAGGGGTAGAATTTACTACTATGTTAGAAAAATGGCCACAGTTTTAGCTTTGCTGACATTACCTCCCTTGGTGATCAATGAAGGAATAAGACCCTGATATTTTCCTGGATTCTTAGGATATTTTAAACCCATAGGACCTGTTTCCCCTAAACACACTACTCTTTTTCTTTTCTTTGTAAATGAACATTCTTTATTTTACTGAGAACAAATTATCCAAAGAATATATACATGGTCAAGATACAGCTCAGCAGCAGTGTATTATATATGAGAGGACTTAGGTCTTTGGGCATTTTTGTTATCTGTAAGCTTGGTATGAGTTAATAGTGTTTTGTGGCTATCATTAAAATATCAATGAGGTCTTAGACTGTATTAATAGGAATAGTGTGTAGAATAAGAGGAGTGATGGTCCTGCTCTTTGTCCTGGTTAAATCTAACTTGACACACTCTATAATTCAGTATCAGTGACGTTTCAGAGAAATGTTGATAAAATTCAATGTACTAGAGGAGAGGAATTAGGTGAGGGGGTTACAAAGCAAGTTGTGTGAGGAATAGCTGATGCACCTTGGGTGTTTAGCATGAGGAAGGGAGGAATTATGTGGGATAGGCTGCCTAGCTAAATCCAAAATATATGAAAGACTTATGTAGAAAAGAGTTGGATTTATTTGGCATTTCTAAGGACCAGTCTGGACCAATGGGTAGAAATTGCAAGGGGACAAATTTTGGCCAACTGAAGAAAAAACTTAACTGTGGTCTGTCTAACATGGAGGGGCTTTCCTGAGAACCTGTCCCTAGTCATCAGAGGCATTCACGAGAAGCCAGGCAACACCTTGGCATGAGCTGCTTTGTGGAGAGAATCCAGGATTGGATGGCCTTGACAGCTTTCCTGGATTCTGTCCCAAGTTCTAGTCTTGAGGTCTCACACACATTGTCCTTTGTCTCATCGGGATAAAGCATATGGATTTTGGAAGCTCTCCAGGCCAACATCATGGCCCAAATTGTGCAGTCTATTAAAATCTTAAGTGCAGCAGTTCTTTTAAAAGTAATAAAGACAGTAGTTTTAAACATGTCGGGCCAGGTCAGACTAAAATCATTTTGCTCGTAATGCTGGTTTGCCAGCAGTTTGGCCAACAGTCTTGGACATCATGTCATGGTGGTGCTGCTGGCCCTGGACGGTGGTTCACACAGGGTCCTTCCCAGGCTGCCTGCGGTGTAGCAGGGATGCGTGCATGCAAAGAGACAATTCCAGTGTACTGTAATCGTTCCTGAGATGAAAGTAGGCATAGAGGAACGTGGAAGGAATGGAATGGAGGCCCTTAGCTCAACTCAAGTATTTTGAAACCCCCTTCTAAAGAAAATGAAGTCCTAGCATTCTAGAATGTGGTTAGGAGCTTTCTTCCTTGGCATCTAGGTGCAGTTAGATGTTGTGCACTAGAGGCGACCCCTTGAAGTTAATGTAACCAGTCAGAAACACTGAAAACTTGTCCCTAATGAAGAAATGTCAAAAGAAAAACAACTGTTCTTTTCATTTTATGTCTTTTAAAAATAAAGTGTTTATCCTAGTAATTAATTCACCACCTGCATATGCCAGGAGAACGATAACTGTTTTCTCTGTTGTCGGAGGAGCATTGCTATTACAGATCTCTTATAAAGTAGGGTGCTAGATCTTCCTGAATACTTACCTTTTGCCTGTGTAGGGCAAACAGAGAAGGAAAGATGATATAAACACTGTTCTTTGCAAATTCTGCTTAGCCACTTCTCGTGGCCAGACTGCTAAAAGCATGTCCTTGTGGTTTTGGACAAATTATGGGAAAGAGCAGGCCTTACGGCATATCCACTCGAAGATTGCAGAGTTTCTTCTGTGAATGTGTCTCATGGGTCATCTGGGAGACGTGAGACCCTTCAGAGATGACTTTTGACTTGCCGTAGGAGCTCCTGAAGCAGGTGTGTGGGGATGTGCTCTCCACCTGTGAGCATCACCTGGCCAACATCGTTCTGAAGGAAGGTGGAGCAGGAAACCTGGACGAAGATCTGCTGGTAAGCAGCTGCTGTTGCTAACCATTCTTTTCTCTTCCTGATAGCAGCAAGGTGTTATTAAAGATGATTTTGTAATGTGTACCTTAAATGCCATTAACAAGAAAAGAGCCCTCCTAGCCTAGAGCTTACTCTCTTTTTAGAAGAATTTTTTTTGTTGATAACCTGTTTATGTTTGACCTAAGTGGGAGGATATTTGAATATCAAATAGTGAAAAAAAGAAAGCTGATACTCTAGTAAGTTAAAATGATGTCTAGCTGGCATCAGATGAGCCATGAGCTAGGAACCTGTGCCAGAGGAATCCTGGGGCCAGAAGTTGATGCCCTTTCAGTGAGGGGCTGATCTGAATAGTTTTGTGTATTTATAGTGACAATTCTACCTTCCATCTTTTTTTCTAGCCGCTATCTAAATAAGGCTTTTCATATCTGGTCCAAGAAAGATAAATTTTCACCCACTTTTATAAGCAACGTGATATCTCACACTGGCATGGGACATTCTGCACCAGCCTGGATGCTGCTCTCCAAGATTGCTTGCTCATCACCCAAGCTCGACTACACCAAAATAATAGAGTCCTGGGAGAAAATCAGTAGGTTTGTATGCTTATAATTTAGCCACTGATGGACACTCAAGATTCTTGGAAACAAAGCTTATGTGTTAAGGAAGCGGCCTATTTCATAGCTATTTGTATATTGAAATTTTTTTCTTTAACACCTGGCTTAAAAACAAACAGAAAAAATAAGAATCAGGGCCCACATGGCGGCTCATGGCTGTAATCCCAGCACTTTGAAAGGCCAAGGCCGGAGGATCACTTGAGGCCAGGAATTTGAGACCAGCCTGGGCAACATAGCAAGACTCTGTCTCTACAAAAAATAAAAGAATTAGCCAGGTGTGGTATCCCACACCTGTTGTCCCAGCGACTTGGGAGACTGAGGTTGAAGGCTTGCTTATGCCCAGGAGTTCGAGGTTCCAGTGAGCTGTGATCATGCCATTGCCCTCCAGCCTGGGTGACAGTAAGACCCTATCTCTTTTTTAAAAAAAAAGAAGAAAGAAAGAAAGAAAACTAAGGATCACTTTTAAGCTGGCAGTTTAGTCTTTGTCCAAGTACATCAAGTGCCTGATGTTCCCACAGGTTGACTCCTGAAGCATGCTACCTACCCTACTTCTTCCAATATTAATAATCCTGAACAAAAGGCACTTTTTGGTACCAATGTTTAATTTGGTTCTCTCTTAATATTTCTCCTGCCCTTTCTCTAGTCAACAGAACCCCAATTCAGACACCTTAGGACATATTCT
>NW_012145967.1:4578392-4578737 GCF_000956105.1 Propithecus coquereli | reverse complement strand
GGAGGACAGTTTGGAAATATATTTTAAGAGGTAAAACAGGCTTATATCCTCTTTAACCCTGGATTTTACTTTTAAGGAAATAGAGCAGTATCCAGGGGTACACAGATGCTTACCAGAGCTCATGTAAACATTTGCGAAGAGTTTCAAACAACTTGTATTCATTAATAGTGGAATAGTAAAATAAATTATGATGACATCCATGGTTTTTAAATGACATGTGTATGTAGCCATTAAATTGGTATGAAAGGGTGCCTACTATTCAAAGTTACGACTACGGACTTCAAAACAGCATGATTAGTAAGTATATAAGAAAAGCAAATAAAAAGCCATCTGACTATAGAAATA
>NW_012145967.1:4539285-4576616 GCF_000956105.1 Propithecus coquereli | reverse complement strand
TGAACTTTTTTTGTAATATTGCTTATTTTTCAAATACCTAAGACTACAAATAAGAACAAAACATTCTCCAGACCACAAAGCAAACATGCAAATAAAACTCAGCAGCCCTCCTAACTGTGAATAAGAAATAAAATATATGAGATGAGCATTCTTTCCTACTTACCTAGCTCAAATTTCAAATTCATTACAAGGTATTTAGCTTCTATAGAGTACATGTATAATCAAAAGTAAAATGTATCATCTGTTAGGATTTGTTGGTCATTTCCCAGATAAGTAGATAACTACAAAATGCAAACATTGACTTTAAAAGGAAGATGATTTTATTAGTGTAAAGGAACATCCCATAGTGTATATCTCATGAAACCTTGTGGGAGTTTAGTTTTCCTAAAGGTATTTTGAACTTTCTAATATTTAGGGTGAGTCTGTCTGCTTTTAGTTTTTTGTTATTTGTGATTGTGGGCATGATGTTTTAACTTTGATTAAGTAAAATCCATAGCAAGATTTCTGTGGAAAAAATTTAGGCATGGAGTTAGGATAGAATAGAAACAAGACGTCTTCCTCTCTTTTGTGCCAGGTAAGCTGTGCTTACAGCATGAGGATCTTGCAAAGAAGAGCATCCCAACTCTCGTGCGAGAGCTCGAGGTGTGCGAGGACGTGGCTGTCCGCAACAATGTCATCGTGGTGATGTGCGATCTTTGCATCCGCTACACTGTCGTGGTGGACAAGTACATTCCCAACATCTCCATGTGTCTGAAGGATTCAGATCCGTTCATCCGAAAGCAGACCCTCATCTTGCTTACCAATCTCTTGCAGGTTCGTATGAGGATTAGACCCTTCCTCCCCTCCACCATTGCTTCTGGTTTGGGAATATTTGAGTAGCATAGGAAATGTGCTTGCTTTGTAGTATGATAGAATCCAAAAATAATTAGTCTCATCTCTGATTTAAGAATATAACTCTTCTAATGTTTAGTACAGCCTTTCAAACAGATCATTACTTGTGAATATTCATTTCGGGTATTTGTTTAGATATCCTATCAAGCAGTGTGAAGTTTCGTCTTTGCAGATAAATGCCATGTGGAGAAATGACAATTAGTCCTAGTTCCATTTCTGTTACTCTCCTCGACCTGGAACAAGCCCATGTTTCTCAGACTTCACTTCTTCATTTGTGAACTGGAGGTGCTAGTGTTTGCACTGGGCTGGGTCACAGCGTCGCTCTGAGGGTCCACTGAGATGTCTCAGGGCGTGAAAGCTTAGGGAACTGTAGAGCTCTACAGAGCATTAGATATTTTTATATATGCTGAAAGCATATGTTTGGCCTATAATGAGAAAATAATATTTGATTTTTAAAAAGAAGATACTTAATTTGTATGTCTGTCCTGGTATGTTTCATACACTCATCTTTTCATGAATCACATACCTTATGGAAGCACCAGTAGCTCTCTCCCTCTAAAGCCATGTGCTTTGAGTCACTTCCAAAGATGGTAGAAGGTCCAGTGTGTTCCAGGCACATCCTCCTCCACGTCTCTGTAACTAATAAATGGCACATGCTCTCGTGATGGCCAGGACGTGAGAGCCAACGCGCTGAGCCAGTGTACCGGAGCCCGATCCAGGGGCTGACGGTAGATCTCTAGTGGCATCACTAGAGAGTATCCACAGGTGGCTGAGTGACTACGTACAGTGAAGCTTGTACATTAACACGTCTTGAAATAATGCTGGCTTCTCTTTGTGCAGGAGGAATTTGTGAAATGGAAGGGCTCTCTGTTCTTTCGATTTGTCAGCACTCTGATAGATTCAAACCCAGACATTGCCAGGTAATCTTTTCCTCATGTGTAAGACTACTAACAGTTTGCTTCATTTCTGGTATACGCTAGATTTCTTTTCCATCAAATTGGTTTAGAGTTAAATTATTTAGGATTTAGTGAACTTTTGGTAGTTGCCAGAAAAGTTAGCAGATTTTATACTAAGCTATCTAACAAAGCTTTATTTTGTATGCAAGTTTTACAAAAAAAAAAATTCAGATTCATCATTAAATAATCTCAGCATTGACTGCATTTGCTAACATTGTTTGCTTTTCCTAAAGGAGTGATGAAGAACAGTATATGTCTTTGTCATGTTAAACTATAGAATAGTAGCCACTAAATACTGACTTGACTGTGTTGATTTCTAAGCCAAATAAATGTTAATTTTGATAAAGAGTTCAGGCTTTCTTTTAAGTGCAGAAATTATAATGCAAAAATTCTAGGAATTAAGATGAAATTGCATAGTATGAAATCAATATACAAATTACAAGGCTACTTGGAAATGGGTGTTTCTTGAAAATCGAACAGGAGGGGAGTCACTTGGCAATTGTTAATTCCTATCCCTGTATCATTTTTTTTAATATTTATTTTCAAGGGGTTGAGAAATGGTCTGATAGAATTTCCTACCCTAGATTATGTTATATGAATAATTCTTTTTAAAGCAAGTCTGCCATTGGAAAATACAATGTTGAATGCCATTTCAGAAGCTACCACAGTGGGGGAAACGTCTTTATAGAGTTCATTAACTATAAATAGCTTATAATAATGGGTCCCTGTGGTTCTTAATATAGCTACCAGTAATTTAGTCTGGGTTCTGTGGAAGTATTTCTGCTCAGTTTTCTTTGAATATAATTTTCCAAGGAGGAACATTTCACGTAACAAACTAGCAGAAGGTTAACATTCTAATTAACATTGTCTAGAGCCAGAAGCGTACAGCTAAGGCTGTCACTGCATAATTGGGAAAGGAACCAAGATAGCTATGCAGCACCCTCTTACCTTCTCAGTGCATCGGGGTAGTACTGACTCTCATGACCCTCTCTGCACAATGCATACCCCAGAAGCAGCATAATGACAAGTGCTTGGAATGTGCTCAGATGATGAGCCTGGGGGGTAAGATTGGTCATTTAACCTGCATTTTTCTTGTTCTCCCTCACTTTTGTTAGCTGCTATACATGTATATTACAAAGAGCATTAATCAGTGCATAAAATATATGCAGAACCTACATGCATGGGTGGTCAGGGCATCAGTCAGAAAGAAATTAGATGGGCAGATAAAGAGATACTTTATATTGTAGTAAGATTATCAGTGCTCTTCTAGCATTTTGATACTTCCCCCTTAAGTCTTTCCATTTTATCTCTGCATTCTGGGTTTGTTAAAACCATGGTTCAAATGTGGACTATGATTTTCAGCTTGGAAAAGCTGATGACTGCATTTGCTAACTGTAATTTATATTACAGTTTGATTTTTTTCCTTTTATTTTTAGTTGATTTTTAGCTGACTTTTTTCCTTTTATTTTTAGTTGACATGTAATAATTGTGCATATCTGTGGAATACAGAGTAATATTTTGATACATACATGCAACCTGTAATGATGAAATCAGGTAATCAGCATATCCATCACCTCAAACATTTCATTTCTTTATGTGTGGGACATTCAAAATCCTCTCCTAGTTTTTTGAAAATATACAGTAAATTATTAACTATATTTACCCTAGAGTGCTGTGGGGCAGTAGAACTTATTCCTTCTATCTAGCTGTAATTTTGTATCTTTTAACCAACCTCTCCCCCTCTCCTTCTGAGCCTCTAATAACCACAGTTCTACTCTGTACTTCTATGACCTCATCTTTTTTTAGCTCCTATATATGATTGAGAGCATGGTGGTATTTATCTTTCTGTGTCTGACTTGCTCTCTAATATTTTAGGCCAAAGGCTAGGCCTATCTGTTTACATTAAATACCCTAATGTACATTATTCATACGTCTCTGCTAATGCAGATCTTAGCAAGAGACCAGTGTGGCGGAACCTATTGAATTTTTTTGGTCCAGCTGGATTTCCTAAAGATTCTGGCATGAGCAAGCAATCCTCCCGCCTCAACCTCCCAAAGTGTTAGGATTACAGGCATGAGCCACTGCGCCCAGCCTATGTGACATTTTTAATTGGTGAGATAAACCCCAAATTTGAAAGCTACGAAATTGTATGATATATTTTCCCCTCTGCCCACTAGGTGGTGGCCTTGTAGTATGGTAGTCACAGAGCAATGGCTAGTAACAAGTGGATTGTTTTAGTTTAACTGGGCAAATGCTGCAGAGGTACAAGGAGGCAGGGCAGAGAGAGTCAAGGCAAAAAAGTGACTCAAATAATGGGCCATTGAGTTGAGATAGAAAAGGGAGAAAAGACAAAGATGGCTTGGTTTGGGAGGAAAGGGGGTTACTCAACTGTCTAGAGGAGTTAGTGGAGTTGCGGAACAAGTAGGATGGGGCCGAGGAAGTCAGACAGCTGGAAGGATCAGCAGGCTGCCCATGAGTGGGGACTGATGTGCAGTGTGCTGACAGGGTCCGGGACATGGCTGTGCATGGTGATGTGGAGAACGAATGTGAGGTTACTGCAGGCAATGAAGATAGAAAGTTAGGGTGTTACATGAGCTCATCTGTATGGAGTCCTGCTGGGCTTTGAATGGAGTGAAAAACTAGGAGAGTAGGGAGCACAGTAGGTAGGTACGGGGGCTCCAGCAGAAAGGGCTGGAGGCCATCGGCTGGACCAGGTGGGGGAAGCATTGTGTGTGTCTGTGTCTGTGTGTCTGCTATAGCCAGTGGCCAAGACTCCCCTCCCTTCCCTGTACCTTTTTCTAGCTTCCTTGTTCTTCAGAGCACTTTTGGGGGCACACTTCATCTTGTCTATAAAGCATCAATCTGCCCCCTACATAGGGGCTTCCTGAGGGGCGGAGGCTTTTTGTGTACTGCTATATCCCTAGCACCTGAAACAGAGCTTGAAACCAAGCAGACGTAATGAACATTTGGTAAATGAATGAATGAAGACATGAGGGCACTGTGAAATGTGGTCCTCATCCTCTGTGGGATGTGAGAGATGAAGCAGCCTCCCTTTGACAGGGCCGTAAGAGAAATGGTGTCCTTAGGGGTGAGCCAGCTGTCATTTATGAAGAGGAAGCACAGTGAGTGCTCAGAGTCACTTACAGAGGGTAAGGACTTGATTCATCATGGAACCTGGAGTGCAGAGTACACAGTAGAAAGGTTCAAGGCAAGAGCACGGAGTCATGGGATGTCAGATGAGGAGAAAAGAAACAGCAATGTAGGAATGAGATAGAGATGAGGGGAGCCTAGATAGATAACACGAGGGGCTTGGATGTGGGAAATGCTTGCTTCAAGCCTCAAACAGAGTTCTGGCATAAGTGGGTCTGAGCCCTCAGTCCTACCCTGAGTAGACATGTTGTAGGCCAGACGAGAAACATGAATTCATTAGCTGCAGACTTTGTTGAACGGATATCTGCGTCCGAATGGCATTTGACTTGCAAAGAAATCTGAAAGAGGTCAGATTTTTATGTTTTCTACTAAAGCTGAAAATGGAAGTGAGCTGACTGCTCTTCCTTTGTGGCCTCATTGGGCTGTTTGAGTAATGGATTTCAGTTCTTAGTAAGGATGATAATTTCCTTTTACACGGTTATAACAAGGTAATAACTCAGACTGAGCTGGTCTTCCCTTTGTTTTGCACATAATGCAGTTGATGCTGTAAGGTCTCTAGACAGTGTCCCTGAGTTGGTGGAGCGGTTTTGGGTGGTTCCTGGTAGTTGTCCTGTGGGAAAAGGAGAGGTTGGAAAGGATACTGGTTGAGCTATGAACTTACCAAGACTTCTTGAGAGCGTTGAGGTTTTCTAATCCAAGTACCTGGAGAGTGCCACCTCTGTCACTCCAAAGCGATGTTCCAGGACATATTATCTGGAATGTTCATTTCTTTTAACTTTTCAGCAGACAAACAAAAAACAAAATAGTCCCTCTTCCCCAGTTTATCAAGCTGGTGGGAGCTGTGAGTCTTATTCTAATCAAGGATGAAAGTTGCCTTTTTAATAAAGTCCCAATAAATGCAGCAGCAAAGATGAATCCTGGATATTACGCTTTGACTGTGGCTTCTGGCTTCTCAGGATGGAAAGCTCTGTGACGCTGCTTTCAGCCTTGGCGTAGTTTTTATGTTGCTATTGAATTTATCTGTATAGTTAGTTAAGCCGGTTTTTCACTAGGGCTTAGACTCTGCAGTGTTTTGCTGGCTGGTCACCTTTGCCTGTGCGGATTCCTGACCTAAGCTAGTAGACTGGCATCTGAGATCAAGTCATCGCTCAAAGCAGCTCCTCTTCCTGAAGAATTACTGACTTTATCTGGTTTTACATTTTCCTATAAATGGCTTCAGATCTAAGGAGAAAGTTCAGGTAGACTTGGCAACTGCTGTGCTGTGGTAGGTTAACTGTAATAAAATGCCACAGAAGGTGAATCCTTGTTGTTTGTTTCTTTGGGGGATATTTTTTATTTAGTGGTTTTCTCCATTCTTGTCACAGTTTACCACAGTAACCCTTGTTTAGAAGGAACTTCATCTGATGCTGTGACCTTCTTTGTCTTTCATACCTGGGTTGCTAAACATCATAGTTTGTGCAAAATATACCGAGTACTCTTAGATCAAACAGGTGCTTCTAGCTGGCCTTAAGTGAATTTTCCTCAGGGAATTTCATTTTTTTAAATAGAGTTTTATTTGTTCTGTTTTCATATTTATAAGTCAGGCTGCCCCCTTATTTCCTAGGTGAATAGTCCAAGTGTGATTATCTGCAGTGAAATTTTCATCGAGGCTTACTTCCATCATGATTTCTCAGCTACCTTCTCTGACTTTTAATTGTTGTGTATGCTATGAATGCAGACGGATTTGAATCTTATCCTAAGGCACAACAGTAGGGGAAGGGGAACATAAATCTCACGTAAAGTCCTGATGTGCTCCAAAGCCACGTGTAAGCCGCAGGGATTGTGGAGAGCTGCCTGGTGCTCCTGTATAGGTGGAATTGCATCTGAGCTCTGAAACGAAATGAAAACTTTGGTCTCGACAGTATGAGTGGACCACAGTGAGCCCTGCACTGCCTTAGGTTGACCCCTAAGCAAAAACCAGCGCTTTCGCATTCTCTCACCTGCTCTCATGATAAAACAGAAACTGTCCCGTAGCTATAGTTGAACAGTTTGGCTTTTGTCTATTTACATTTGGCTTTGGAAACCTTCCTTGGGTGCTGGTGGCATCTGTGTCCCTCGAGTGGCACTGCACAGATGTGTTGGAGGCACCGGTGGAAGGAGAGCGCCCCGGGCTCCCTGAGAGTCGGTTACTTGGAGGAGGGCGCTTGCCCTGCTGATCCAGACTGTGAGGCTCTTGTCGTTAATCCTATTCTTGAAAAACAGTTCCAGTTCCTAGAATTGGTTTTTGTTCATTATTGTGGACAGCAAACTTGAAGTGGGGGGATGAAGGCCAGGTGTTTCTTTCAGGTGACCACTGTCATTGCATCAGCCTTAAGGACGCTGGCTCCTGCTTGCAAAGGCAGTTTGGGGTGGTTGGTTGGTTTTCCCCACTTGAAGTACAGCTGGGTAACAGCACCTTGCGTGAATTTTGAAAGGAAACTTGGTAGAGAAAGCTTCATACTAACCTTGGATTCAGAAGGAAGCTGGGGAGTGAGGACAGACCAAATAAGCTAAACTCTCTTGCGTCTGATCTGATGAAGCTGCTTGTTGGGACAGACTTAGGGTCCATCACTGTTACGTACAGCTTTCTTCTGCTTGGCAGAGTTCTTGGTGTATTCAGAAGCTGTTGGCGAATAGCAAATGGGACTCTTTCTTTTGTTTCTCCTTCCTTACAGCTTTGGGGAGTTTTGCCTGGCTCATCTGTTGCTGAAGAGGAACCCCGTCATGTTCTTCCAGCACTTCATCGAGTGTATTTTCCACTTCAATAACTATGAGAAGCATGAGAAGTATAACAAGTTCCCCCAGTCAGAGAGGTCAGTGAAGCCGCCGAGGTGGTCTCCTTGTCTCTCGGTAAGAGCCGGGGCGCCTCGGGAGGGGTCTGGCTGTTTTGTACACAGTGGTTGGACGCAGACCCGACCCAGGTGTTCACTGTGGTGGTCGTTATTTTCCTTGGCAGGACGATGTAAGAAAGTGCACTCCTGAGGATAGATTCCTAAGGGAGTGTCTGTGACGAACGCTGGGATCTCAGCAGTGGGCTCGAGCCTTTGGCATGTGGCTTTTAGGATGCTGTTAAAATGCTGTATTAAGTCCTTGTCACCCATGCCCACGTGACGCAGTAAAATTGTCCTGTTGTGCCACAGAGAGAAGCGGCTGTTTTCACTGAAGGGAAAGTCAAACAAGGAGAGACGAATGAAAATCTACAAATTTCTTCTAGAGCACTTCACAGATGAACAGCGATTCAATATCACTTCCAAAATCTGCCTTAGTATTTTGGGTAGGCTTGGTGTGTTCGGGATAAAACATGTGTTTAAAAATGCAGTCCTGTGTTGATAATGGCCCAGCAGGTCTGTAGCAAGTGACAGGAAGACCTCTGTCATCTTGTCCTTGTTTGGTATGGGCTATACCCAGGCAACCCCGTGGCAGCCCCCAGTGGCCCTGGGTCTGTGAATTGCACCTTCCCCGTGGACTGGAGCGTTTCTCAGAAGATGGTCTTGTACGCTTTCTCCCAGCGTGCTTCGCCGACGGCATCCTGCCCCTGGACCTGGAAGCCAGTGAGTTACTCTCAGACACGTTTGAGGTCCTCAGCTCAAAGGAGATCAAGCTTTTGGCAATGAGATCTAAACCGGATAAGGACCTCCTTGTGGAAGAAGATGACATGGCCTTGGCAAATGTAGTCATGCAGGAAGCCCAGAAGCAGCTCATCTCACAAGTAAGTGTGCTGTTCTTCCCTAAACAGGCCTGCTCGCACCCCTGTGCTTCCCATCTGCCCCCAAAATCTTGGTGGTATACCCAGGATCCTGATTTCATTCTTGCCGGTGGCCTTAACTCTTGCCCAGGTGGTGATGATTCTCAAATCTGCGTTTCCAGCCCCACCTTCTCTCTGAGCCTGATCCCAGTTCCGCTCACTGCCTGGATGTGCCACAAGCGCTGCAGACTTACTCTGTCAAAACTGAATCAGTCCTCCTTTCATTCTGCTGTTCGTCTGTTCCTTTTCCCACAGTTGGGGGTGGAGAAGGGAACCATTGTCTACCAAGTTATCCAGAAGGGAGCCCGGTGCCACTGCAGAGTGGAGTCCAGCTTGCCAAGCCCGTGCTCTCTTTGAACCGAACGGCTTTGAGGGGAGCTCAGTTGCCATAGTCCTCACCAGGCCCAGTGTCTCGTGCCTGGCCTGGATCACCGACTTGTATTTCCCACCTGACCCCTGAAGGCTTTTGACCCCAAAGAAGTAGACTTTGATCACATCCACTTTGCTAAGAGATCCTGCCTGTTTTTATCTTACAGATCTGTCTCTGTGGTTCTGACTTGACTTGAGCCTGTGCCATTTCCAGTAGTTTTCTTAGCACCGTATTTCTAGTTTGTTTCCGTTGCAGGCCATGCACCACCTTGCGGCCAGAAAGGTCTTTTTTTTTTTTTTTTTTTTTTTGAGACAGAGTCTCACTCTTTTGCCTGGGCTAGAGTGAGTGCCATGGCGTCAGCCTAGCTCACAGAGCAACCTCACACTCCTGGGCTCAAGCGATCCTTCTGCCTCAGCCTCCCGAGTAGCTGGGACTTTCTTAAGTCCAGATTTGATCATTTTATTCTCCTACTTAAAATAGACTAGAGGCTTGTCAACTGCAAGGGGCAGTGGGAACTTTGGGGTCATGGATCGTGAGTCTGTGCTGCTGGTTACTCAGTGCAGACTTTTGACAAAGCTCATGAAACTGTTCACTTAAAATGAATGAGAAAATTCATGGTATGTAAGTTATGCCTCACTGGTGATATCTTTTAAAACTATGTTGGTGGCTTCCTGTTGTCTTGTGCATAAAACCCTGATTCTTCTTCAAGGGCACACAGAACTCCTGGTGTTCCTTCCAGCCCTCCAGCCCTCCCTCCGTCCTGCTCCTGGCCTCCATTCCAGGCCGCCGTGCACTGCTCCTCCTGCCCGCCTCATCCCCACACACCCTCAGTGTCATCTTCTCCGATGCGCACGCCTTCCCAGGCATCCCACCTTCACACTTACACCCCCAGCACCCTGCCACTCGTCACCTCATGCCCTTCACCGTGACAGACGTGCACTGGCGTAGGAGCAGCCGGAGGGCAGGGATTCTTGGCTTCATTTCTGAATCCCTGGAGGATCGCTCTGTGCCTGGAACAGAGAAGGTGCTTGATAATACTTGAGTGAACACATTTAAACCACTTTTTAAGACTAAACTAAACTACCAACTGCTCAGGTTCAGTTTTATTAAATTGTTCATCTCTCTACATATTGCCCTCCTGTTTCAGGAACTCTGATAAGACTTTTTAGAAATGAATGGTTTACAAGAAAGAAACATACATGTGATTTTAAATGAGAAGAAAGAGTACTTTCAGCTTCAGAAGGATAAAACTTGCATATATGGGCTACTATAATGAACTATTTTTAATTCTAAGAGATTTATTGCAAAATATTTGTGGTTAGTGATCATTCAAGGTAAAGATTTTGAAGACTTAGTCAAATTTAGGTACTATGTAAATATGTAGAACTTCCTAAATATGTGCGAAGTTACACATACAGATAAGAAAGAGAGAGAGAAACAAAGCTGGCTGTCTTCATGCCCAACCATTGTTAGACCACTGTCCCTTCACCAGCAGGAATACAGAATGTCTCTCTGGGCAGCCGGTGTGACCTGGTTTTCATTCCAAAAGGGAGGATGTCAAATGGAGGGACTGAATGTGGAGCATGAACCCAGGCTCATGAGGGGTTTGTGTGGAGATTTAGAGCTTTTTGCCAGGTTACTTAACATATTTCTAATTCCTTTTGCTCAGTTGGAAAATATGACTAGTATTTATCCTGCCCTACTTTACAAAGCCTTCTGAGTGTTTTGAGGTAATGCTTATAAAGTCTCCAGGAAAAAAGCAGGGGGTCTTATACATTCCCAGTATCATAATCAAAAGTAAAATATAAACTTAACATAGTATGCTAGATCGGCTCTACTAAAAGAACTAGATCAAGGAAAAGCCTTTGCCTTCCAGAAGTTTATACATCTAAGGCATGCCTTTGTTTGTGTTACTGCAGGTTCAGAAGAGGAATTTCATAGAAAATATTATTCCAATTATCATCTCCCTGAAGACTGCGCTGGAGAAAAATAAGATCCCAGCCTTGCGGGAACTCATGAACTATCTCAGGGTAAGGATGAGTTTGTGCTTTTGGGGTCATTGTCCCCCTGCAGCTCACCGCTGAGGATCTTCTGCCAGTTGTGATGGTTCAGTTAGTGAATGATAACTCCAAATGCTGCAAAACCAATATTACCCCGGTTTGTGTAGAGAGACACTTGCCGGGCAGGCCTGTGGCTGTGGTGGGGAAGATGGAGAGTTTGACTGTGGGTTCCACTGAAGTCACCCCTGCCCTTTTCCACGCAGCTGGGCTTCTGAAGAGCTGACCCACCGTGCTGAGCCAGGCACATCCTTGGTGGGATTAGATTCCATTTTGAAGATCTTCTCAGCTGGGGTCAGAACAAAGTCATCATTGTAGTTCAGCCTGGGGAGGGGTAAAGTGCAAGTTGGTCATCATATTTAATTTCGGGGTGTTCACCTCTAACACCGTCTCAGATTGACAAGTCAGGCAATATAATAGATGCCCTGTAGCGACTCCCTCAGGGGCTACCACACCTGGCTTCACTGTTTGTGCAGCAGGGGCACCTTGAGAAGGCCCAGTCTGGGCAAAGCCAAGATGTGTTGACTTGCAGTGCAGAACCAAGTGAGGCCTCGGGCCATTCTGCAAAATCTGCTACTCAGAAATAAATGCAACATTTTTTTCATTTAATTCAACAGAGTTATTTCTCTGTTCACATTATGTGTTTTTCTTCCTCAAAAAATACTATGAATTTTTTTTCCAAAAAAGGCTAAATGAAATTATTGAATATAGTTTTTCAAGTAGCTTTTTATCCAAAGAAGCTAAGGTGGGAAAGAAGCATGCATTGTATGGCAAAAATAAGAACTTCCGATTATTCTTATATTTCTGTTGGCCTGTTTTAGACCTCAAAAAGGAAAAAGAAAGAGCTTGGATCCCAAATAGACTGCTTAAACATTCAAGAAAAAGAAGTGTGTCTCTTGTTTCTGGGCACATGCTCACAGGATGGCCACACAGTCGCCTGATAGTACAGTGATTCTCTTCTTTAGCCTGTGGAGCCCACTCTGAGTGGCAGCTGGAGAGATGATGGATTTCCTTCTCTTTGTTGGGACTCCCCTCCTGGTTAGAGCTGCAATAGATATTTTCTCCCTCTAATACTGTTAGATGAAATGGTTTCTTTTAGCAAAGTGGCCTTGTCCCTAGTAGACCTCTTTAAGACCTAAGAATGTTCTTACCCACATATGATAAAAGATTTTCTAGAAAATCTTCAGAAGAGGCCACAAAAAATGGGATTAGAGCCTTAGTTTTCATCCCCTGTGAGGCTATGGGGAAAGCTAATGTAGGCAGAGGAGCAGCTTTTAGACTGCACTGCTTCCTGGGACGTGCTCCAGAGGCCCTGCCTGGGCCAGGACTCTCTTTCTCACATCAGAAACCTTGGAGATTTCCTGCTAACTGGCAGATAGAAGCTTCCCAAGAGATCAGAACTGTTGGTTAATATCTCCCATCATGTTCACATGCTTCTGTGGTCTTCATAAGTATGGTTGGTGTTTCCTCGGACTATTCCATTATACCCGTTAGCTAGTGTTAATGGAAATAGTTTGCTTTCAGTAATGTAAATCTTCACTTGCTTTTTGGAAGATTCCATTCCAAAAAAAATGTTAAATGGAAAAAGGGGAACGCTTGTACATTGTTGCCGGGAATGTAAGGTAGTACAGCCACTATGGAGAACAGTAATTATAAACAATTATAAACAACTGTTTATAATAATAATTACTTGTAATTGTTCTTATTATTATTTATCAAGTCATGTTGGAGACCTTATGTTTTTATTCAAGAAAACATTAAAGGATGCTTCTGGGTCTGTTTCAGGAGGTGATGCAGGATTACCGAGACGAAGTCAAGGATTTCTTTGCAGTTGACAAACAGCTGGCGTCAGAACTTGAGTATGACATGAAGAAGTATAACGAACAGCTAGCCCAGGAGCAAGAGCTGGCGAAGCAAGCAGACGTGAGCAGGATGGCGGAGGGCACCGGTGCGGCGCCAGCAGTGCAGGTAGCTGTGAGGCCTGCTTCAGCTTGCCCCGACTCCCAGTCTGCTCTCTGCTGTCAGTCTGTTCAGCATTTCTTAAAACTCACATATGATCAGAGGTTGGTCAGAGCTAGACCTTTGGGATTACTGCTTGTTAGCCACTACCGTGTGTCTTTGTTATAAGTGATAGATACACCAGTAGCTCGAGGCCTTCCGTCCCACAAGGCTATGGCATGGGAATTTGTCTGGAAGGTCATTGTAATGATAGTTGGGAGAATCGTGTGAGCACCAGAAAGCAAGGTGGCAGTAGGGTTATTTGGTCTTTGGTTACAGCGACTGGTCTGCCTAGTGTCTTAGTTTCTTGTCTTTCTCCCAGCAGGCCCCTCTCTAGAGCAGATCATCCCGGGGGCGTTTCTGGGATTAGCTGCTGCTCCGGTTAGGAGCATAATGCTCTCACTGCCCTGAGGAGTCCAGACAGATCTGCTGAATTAAAAAGTGATGAGGACAAACTAACTTATTATTTTTTCTCTTTAATGCCACAACATCTACATGTGGCAGTTTGCTAGTAATACTCTGTTTCTGAAGAGGAAGTTCTACTTGCCCAGGGATGGTATGGTTTTAAAATAGATTATTTATGGACTTGCTCATAGCATGTGAAGGTTCCATTCCAAAAAAAGTGTTAAACAGAGAAAGGGGAACACTTGTATACTTTTGGTGGGAATGTAACATAGTACAACCACTGTGGAGAAAAGTATGGAGATTCCTCAAAAAACTAAAAACGGAACTACCGTATGATCCAGCAATCCCACTTGTGGGTATATACGCAGAGGAAAGGAAATCAGTATGTCAAAGAGACACCTGCACCAGCATGTTCATCGCGGCGCTATTCACAATAACCGAGAGAATCACCCTGAATGTCCATCCGCAAATGAGTGGATGATGAACGTGTGTTACCTGCGCGCAGCGGACTATTATTCAGCCATTAAAAACAGAAATCCTGAAATTTGCTACAACATGGATAAACCTAGAGGACATTATGTTACAATAAGTGAAATAAGCCAGGCACAGAAAGATAAATACTTCATGTTGTCACTCATATGTCTGAGCTAAAAAAGTGGAATTCATGGAAGTAGAGAATTGAATGGTAGTTACCAGAGGCTGGGAAGGGTTGGAGAGGGGAATGAAGAGAAGTTGGTTACTGGGTACAAAACTACAGTGAGGTAGAAGGAATAGGTTCTAGTGTTTAATAGTACAGTAAGGAGATTATCATTAACACTAATTTATTGTGTATTTCAAAATAGCTAGAAGAGAAGAATTGGAATGTCCCCAACACAAAGAAAAGATACTTGTTTGAGGTGATGGATATCCCAGTTATCCTGAATCATTACACATTGTTGGCATGTATCAAAAGATCACACGTACCCCCAAAATATGTACAACTATTACATATCAGTTTTTTTTAAAACTTTAAAAAATGTGTTAGAAGGTAAAACTCTGTTGATCTTCTCTAACAGGTTGCTCCACGTTTAGAAATAATGCCAGTTCCTGCTGGCCAAGAAAATCCCGCCATGTCCCCTGCTGTGAGGCAGCCCTCAACACCTGGGCCAAGCACTGGCCATGCACCGACTCTGTCTCCTGTGCCTGAAACAGGGCCATTGAACAGGTTGATGCCCAAAACCAGGTAGAGGGCCACGGGGTCCCGGAGGGGGCTGATTGTGTGTTCTCAGAGGCGGCTCTGCTGTCCCAACCAGGTGTCAGCGGGAGAGCGTCGTCACTGTACCTGCCCTGCCCCTCTCTTCACATTCTACCCCGGGAGGTTGGAACGCGGGTGGCTGAGGGATGCTCTTGAACAGAAGTGGGCGGGGACTGCAGTGAGAACCTCGGTGTCTGTTCTCCTCCACAGGCCCATGTCCCTGAGCACCATCGCAATCCTGAATTCTGTCAGGAAAGCTGTGGAGTCCAATAACAGGCACCGGAGTCGGAGCTTAGGAGTGTTGCCTTTCACTTTGACTTCTGGAAGCCCGGAAAAACCGTGCAGTCAGGGTAAGCCTTCAGTTTGGCACCAGACATAGTGAGAACATAGAGATCAAAAAACAGAACAGGCCTGCTTCTCATTCCTTCAAAATGGTTTCTATTTTCTTACCTTGAAAACAACATTAATTGGGCAGTTAGGATTATGGGTAATAAAACAATGCATATTTATTCTAAAAGATTTGGAAAATAGTGAAATATGTAACTGACACACAGCAGTGAGGTGTCCATTCCTCCAGTGTTCTACTCCTCACACACACGTTTTGTTTCACTTACGAAATTGTGATCTTAGTGTGCATTGTTTTATGACCTGCTTCCCTATACACGCTTATAATAAGATATAGTGCAAATTTTTCCATGAAATTTTCTTTCAAAACTTTACTCCCAGTGGCTCTATAGCATTCCATATGTGGAAGTACCAATACATGTTTATTGCTACCCTATTCTTAGAAACATTGGTGTTTTTCAGCTTTTTTTTTTAAGTCCTAAACTAGAGACAGATCAACTTTTTAATACAAATAATGCCACAGTAAACATCCTTGTACATATATATAGCCTTGTATGTATGTAAGCCGTAGGATTAATTTCCAGCAAAGGCCATGAATATTTTAAAACTTTGATAGTGTCAGACTGTCCTCCATAACTTGTGCCAAATTATCCTCTTACAGGAGCGTCCATTTTCCTACCTAGAAACACTGGTTTTATGATTTCCCATTGTCTTTGCTGAGCTTTCTAGACCAAAAATGGTATGGTTTTAATTTCCATTTTTTTTTTAATCCTAATAAGAATGGACTTTTTTTCCCCTCAAATTTTCATTTATTTGTATTTCTTTCTGAATTGCCTTTTTATATGAATACTTTAAATATTGGGATTTTTAACTTTATCATATATCTTGCAAATGTGTTTTTTAATTTGGTTGCTTTGTTCTTTGATAATTGTTTTGAGTTTTTTTGGACAGATAAAACTTTTTTTGTTTTATCCTAGCATCTTCATACAGCTTGGAGCAAGAGTCCAATGGAGCTATTGACCATGTAACTAAACGGGCAATCAGCACCCCTGAGAGTAAGTAACCAGCTTGAGTAAGTTGGCTTCTCCTAGGTCTCCCCTACAGTCATTATTTATTTGCTAGAGTTGTAGTAAAACTCTTTCCTACTGTAAGGTAGTTCTTCTGTTAAATACTTGGCTGAAGGCACTCCTGTTGGTCAACAACATTATAGCGAGTTATTGAGACTGAATGATTAACTGAGCATTCGTTGCATGTCAAGCACTGCTAAACTTCACGGTGACCTGTGAGGGACCCTCACATGGCAGGTGGTGATGCCCAGGTGCAAAGAAGTTAGGTTACCAACCTGACGGTGCCCTTCTGGAGGCAGCCCTCCTTGGCGTCCCCTGCTGTGCAGGTGCACTTGGTGCTGCCGAGCCAGGTCTGCCCTGGGCAGCGGGCAGATGGCAGCACCGGCACCTGCATTTCAAAGTGTAGATGAGTTAGACAAGTAGAATGTTTTTTCCCATATTTTGTTATATAGCTGCTTCTTGTCTCAAGCCCCATAAAAACCATTATTTTGAGAAAATGATAGTACGAAGAAACTCTTAGCTGGGCATGCTGGCATGTGCCTGTGGTCCCAGCTGCTAGGGAGGCTGAAGTGGGAGGATCTCTTGAGACCGGGACTTCAAGGATAGCCTGGGAAATGTAGACCCCATCCCTTAAAAAAAAAAAAAAGAAATTCCTACTGTCCAGATCTGCAGTGTCGTTTCCACGGCCCTGCCTGGTGCATCCTGCGTGCACCGTACTCTCCCCACCCCAGCCGTGTCCTAGTCCTCCTGGAGTGCCGGCAGCAGGGCACACTCCTCCCTGACGGCCTTCACACGCCGTGTCCCGTCTGGATTGCCCCCTCCCTGACCTCCAGGCCAGAGCAGGCGCCCCTCCCGTGGCACTGACCTTCTCATGACACTCCCCATACTCCTGTGTTCATCGTCCACCCTGCCTATTCGTTTTAAGCCATTTCACGTCTCACAGGGCCTACCCCAGTGCCTGGAACTGTTCAGTGGTCAGCTGGACGGCAGAGCTGGGGGCTCAGGCCTCCTGGTCCCACTTCTGTGCCCCGTCCCAGCCTCCCTCCGATCCTGATTTTGGGCATAAGGAGATGGGAACAGGTAGCAAGGGAGCACATCGTTCATTCATTCACATCTTACGCAGTTCCTGTATTTGAGTCCCTACTGTGTTCTAGCTGCTGCTGTTGGTTCTTTACCTGTGACGCTGTGGTCTTAGCAAACATTTAATGGATTATAGATAATTTTCATCCAGGACATTATCCCAACCCACCTCTCCTCAGATGACAACTAAATCATGACAGCTTATGTCATTAAAGGCAGTGGGTAATTTTGGGTACGTATATATTGAAGAGATGCAATGTTGTGTGTGTAAAAACGGCAGCCTCTTTCAAACAGAAGAGTTTGCTGTCTGTTCTGCGTCCCTGGCTCAGGAGTACCAAGTGCTTCTGTTTTGGCAGCTGGTACCATAGATGCTGAAGAAACGGGGAGAGTGCATCTCACTCAAGTTTTGCCCTGAGTCCCTCATTTCAGTCCGTGGCTGGTCCCTAGCAGCCTGTGTTCCTCAGCGGCAGGACCGGGCGAGGCGTGTTAATGCTGCTCTCGTTTGCATGTGCGGAGCTACCTTTGCACTGAACATAAGACTCTCAGGTGCCATCGGATCCTGCAGTACTTGTTCTTTCTCTAGCCTCGAGGGTAGTAGTCCTATTGATGCAATTTCCGGCCATCTCTCTTTATGCTGAACCAGGAAGAAATGCTTGAAGAAGGGTCTCTTATTAGCTCTCCTTGGAAGAATTACTAGACAAGTTAAAAGCACTTAGTTCTGTTTTCTCTGTAGTTTATAAATACAGATTCTTTTGACAACTCTAAGTTTAAGTGGGGGTGACTGTCAGGAAGTGTCTCAGCTCTTCAAAGCTAGCAGGAGAAATGCCACCCGGCTCAATATTGCAGCACACCAGAGGTATTCAACACAAACAAAGTGGTTTTGCTAAGTGGAAATGAGTTAAAAAGCCTAGGATTTTAACTGAAAGTCTTTGGGAGCGTTTAGCAAGTCTCTCTTACTGCTGCAATTCAGGCAGTAAAGATGCTTCTGCCTTTGAGTCTAAGCACAGTGCATTAGGAATTTAAGAGCCACCACACAGGGACTTTTGTAAAGGTGGGAGACTTACTACCTGGAGTGCACACAGGCTTCCAAACAGGAAAAGCAATGTGTTTGCAAGGAAAGGGAATTTCTAACGACAGCATAAGGCAAGACCTCCCAGAAAGAGGAATAAGCAGACCGAGCTGTCTTCATGGCAGTGATGAGGATAGAGTTCTCCACCAGTCTAATAAGGAAGCTTGAGTAGCCATCAGGTACATAGCGCTGCAGTGCACTGATGAGCTTTAAAATGTAGACTAGAAGGATACAGTCTGTTCTCATAGGAAGATAAAGTATGCAGAGAATAGGAAGAACTCTGAAGCTTACTTCACAAATGTGCTTGCAGAAAGGACAGCAGGCTCAGTGGGCATGTGCTTTGTTCCTGAGATGGGAGCTTATACAAACATACAGCACCACAGGGGCAGGGCTGCACCGTCCGGGTCTCTCAAAGACGGGGTGGTGTGCTGAAGTCAGATGGGGGGAGGCAGAGAAGCTGAGTGTGCAGACACAGGCTGCTTAGCAACTCGGACGGGTGAGCATGGGTGGACCATAGCTGGCGTGTGTGTGTGTGTGTGTGTATGTGTATGTCAAGTGAGTCTGTAAAGTTACCTTGCGGCCAGCTCAGTGTGAGAGTCTTTGTGCACACGCACGTGTGTGTGTGTGTGTGTGTGTGTGTGTGTGCGCATGCGCGCGCGCGGGAGCCTGCACATCAAGTGACTCTGTAAAGTCAGCTTGAGGCCAGCTCAGGTCGAGGGTGGATTTTAGGCTTTCCTGAACATGGAGCTATCAGAGTGTCTAAGCAGGGCAGTAACTTTACCAGCTTCTTAATTAAACATAATTCCAGTGACGTAGGGGATAGTAGCTGTTAAATCACAGTAGTTGCCAACATTTCTTCAGCACTTAGCTATGCCAGATATTGTGTTAACACGTTGACTGCCACACAGAAAAATCAGAAGTTTTTCTTGGGGCCACAGTGTTTTATAATGAAAATAGAATAAAACCTTTTGAGCGTAATTTAAAGGTAAACATAAATAGAAAAACAAAATTTATCGACTTCTATTCATTTAATCCATGTTTTAAGAATTAAATTGTCAATTTTAACAAGAAGAACATCAACAAGATTTTGTATATGCTTCATGCATCCCCAGGGTCAAAATTAGAGTGAGTTAGGCCGGGCGCGGTGGCTCACGCCTGTAATCCTAGCACTCTGGGAGGCCGAGGCGGGTGGATTGCTTGAGCTCAGGAGTTCAAAACCAGCCTGAGCAAGAGCGAGACCCCGTCTCTATTAAAAAAGAAAGAAATTAATCGGACAACTGAAAATATATAGAAAAAAAATTAGCGGGGCATGGTGGCGCATGCCTGTAGTCCCAGCTACTCGGGAGGCTGAGGCAGAAGGATCGCTTGAGCCCAGGAGTTTGAGGTTGCTGTGAGCTAGGCTGATGCCACGGCACTCACTCTAGCCTGGGCAAAAGAGTGAGACTCTGTCTCAAAAAAAAAAAAAAAAATTAGAGTGAGTTAAATACAACTCTCATGGCAGTTAATTAATGTTAAACACTTTACATAAATAATGTCATTCAATTCTGACAACGTCCCTGTGAGGTAGGTACATTTGTATCCCCATTTACGAGGTGAGGAATTGAGGTTGTTAGAGAAGTTCACACAACTGCTAAGACACAGAGCCACAGTTCACGGCGCGTCTGCTCGGCAGTCTGCGGTCCTGACACTTGCTCTCCTGCCTTGAGGGTGCACTGGAAGGGGAGGCCCTGGGAGGACGGCACCTCAGGAGTTCAAGGGCTGGGGGTAGAGGCAGGGCGACAGGGAACCGGGATGAACAGACACTTGGAAGGTAGAATGACAGGACTTGGTTACGGATTCCATGTGGAGAAGCCCACGATGCTGTATTTCTAGCTGGGACGGGACCATTTATTGGCCAGGAATATAGGAGGAACATGTCGTGGGGTGGAGGTAATGAATGAGCTGGTGAAGTGTCTTCAGGAGAGCCAGGTGAGGCACAGTAGGAAGGAGAACTGGGGCGCAGGAGGGAGGTATGAGCTGGAGGTGACAGCCACTGGCATGTGGGCAGTCACAGACGACACGGGGGTGGGGAGAAGCCAGAGACGGCGAGCAGTGACTGATGAGGGGCCGGCGGAGCAGCCGCGCGAGGGCCATGCCGAGAGAAAGGAAGTCGGGAGAGACCTGAAGGAGAGTTTACAGGAGGAAGGAGCCTTCAACAGTGTCAGGCCCTGGGCCAAGGTCGAGGTGACAAGTAGGACAGAAACCTCTTGATGGCTGTTTCGTACCAGCTTTTAACTAACACTGGTGTTTCCCCTTTACCCAGAGACCATCAATGACGTCACCTTTGGAGCAGGGGTCAGTTACATAGGGACCCCACGGACTCCTTCAGTCAAAGGCAAGTTCTCGGTTTCCTTCTAGACTGATAGTTAGCTGCCTTTGAAGTGCTGGAAATACTGAATTTGTGTTTGACTCCCTTCCAGAGAAAATTGAAGTCCAGAGTCAAGGAAATGACATTTTATGTTTATCGTTGCCTGATAAACCGTAAGTTTACTGAAGAGTTCCTTTTGAGGTGACATTTTTGTCACGGTTTTTTTTTAGTTCCAGAATGACTATACCTTGTGTTTCCTAGGCCTCCACAGCCCCAGCAGTGGAATGTGAAGTCTCCAGCCAGGAATAAAAACACCCCAAACCCCAGCAGGAGGTCCCTCCGAAAGACCCCTCTGAAGACAGCCAACTGAAACGGTGCATTCCAGGGAGTGTCCAGGACAGCAAGAGCCCTTGAGGAGACACTGTTGTTTCCTGCACGTGGAAAGGCTGACGGATCCCTTTCCGTACGCCTGGAGTGACGCTTCATCATGGAACAGCCAAGCCCCTCGGGACCCCAGCGCTCCAGCTGTTCATCTCCTCGCAGCTGGCCAGCCTTTTAACTGCCCTTCATGACGTCTGTGGTTAAAATTGTAAAATAATAGAGAAATGCCAGATTTAGATTTTCTATCCTAAACTTAAGCTATTTAATGTTATAACGTTATTCCATTTGAAAGCGTCCATGTCCATTCGGATAAGCTATTATCTGGTCTTTAAGGAACATAACTTAAAAACTTCAGCTTTCTTTTATAAATCAAGCCTCTATTAGCGTGTCTGAATTCCTTATAGTACATATTTTCCCATATCTAATGATAAAATTTTGATGATAATATTTTTTGTATTATTTATAATTACAGTTTTTTTTTAAAGTGTAAAGCTTTCTAAAATGAAATAATAAAGATTTAGCACAAATACAGCCTTCCAGTATTCAATAGGATTTTTCTGTTTTTAGAACAGGGCTTTTACTGGTAGTCATTTTAATTTTATATAAAGTACTTAAGAATGAAACCAAATCATTCCTGTTAGGGAAAAAATGGTTCCACTTATCTTTAAGGTTTGGTTCATCCACCCACCTGCCTCTGCTCCTGTACAGAAGCTGTCTGCCTCCCAGTGACAGACATCCTTGTTAGTACACAGATATGGTTCCTGCTTATGAAAGAACGGCTTTGTGTCCCTTCTCCAGAGTGCACTGCTGCCGATCTGTGTAACACTCTGCCAAGGACTGCTATCCCAGTGGAGGAATAACTTGAGTCTCTTCTGTTGGCACCATCAGGGAAACTTGAAACACTATCCAAGAATGTCCAGAAATAAATGCAATTGGTTCATTTGTTAATCCCAGTATTACAGAAGCAAAAGTACAAAGTTACTGCTTAGCTGTGTTTTTAATATAAGCATGGTAGTAGTTTTGGGGGACCGGTGCCATCGTGTTCCTCCCACAGCGCTCTCATACGTGAACCGTGACACAGGTGGACTGGTCATTGGTACAGCAAGCCACAAAGCTGCTCTTGAGTGAACAGACTGACCACCAGTCCAGGTGATTTCTCTGGCGGACAGTGGTGGGACTATAGTGTTTTCAGTATATGTGCCTAACTAACAAAACGCTAGGAAGAAAAGGTAAACCCAACACGAAAGCAAACAAGAAAGAAAGAATGAAACGAAGTTTGACATATTTTTAAAAGCTTTTATAAATGAGGTTTAACAAATACCGAATTACAGGTGTGTTAGTACAAGTCTGTAACATCTATGTACAGCAGCGTCAATAACAAAGGCAGAGTCACAGCCTCATACAGGCCTCTTGAGTCTTTAGTGACAGTCACTCCTTCCGATACATGACCATTCCTTTCCTTCTGCAGTCTTAACAGTCGTAGGCAACTGCTTCCCAGACTCCACTTTTCACTTATCTCTACTTCATCACACCCAGTTCCCATGGCACGAGGGTAAAAGGTTTTAGGATATGAGAAAGGGAGGGGATAAGGCTTCCCTATCACTATGACAACCAAGGAGGCTGGAGTGTTAGTCCCCCACAGTTAGATTGGGGAGCTACCCTTTCTACCAAGAGGAAAAGATGAAGGGAAAGCTTAATTCTAAGCATTCGAGATGCCAATGCAAAAGCAGACAGGTAGCACTGAGCAACTGCTGAAGAGATGCCTACTGCTCTGCCAAATATCCCATAGCAAAGTATTTCACATAACTTAAAAAAGAAAAGTCAACATAATCTCAAGTATTCAATTTAAAAAAACTGTCAAAGTATAAAAAATTAAGACACTGAGAGCTGAATCACAAAGTGACCAGGATCTCCTACATGAAAACCATCCTTCAGGCACGCGGCGGAACGAGGTGCTCCTGAGAAGCTCCTTGCTTCAAACCGGGTCACGTCATGGGTCCAACACAGCAGTGTATTTGGGGCTGAGGACATCTGCTCTTGAAGAACAAAGGCTTCTGGATGATGTTTCTAATGCCCCCCACAAAGGGAGCAGTGTGTCAGGTAGATGAAAAACTTAACTTAAAATCAAAATGAGAAACCTGCTTTTGATCAGGCATTTTCCTTCCCTCCCATCAGGCTGTACTACCTGACACTCTCCAAAAGGCCAGCCTGGCCACCACAGGACGGTGTGTTAGGAAGGAGATGTTAGAACCTGTGGTGCTGAGTGCTTTCTGCATGGCAAAGAGGAACAGTGGGATTCATTTTCTTTTAAAAGTATTGTAGTTGACAGATTTTATTACAAAATTGCCTTAGACGGTACTAAAGAACTACACAAATCATTAAAATGAACTTTAAAAACAAACAGCAGTAGCTGCTTTGTTTTGTGAGCCATCCACAACCAAAAAGAGGTCTGTCACAAGAACCCAAAGGTTGGGATGCTACATGGAAGACACCAACTTTTCTAAAGTGTCCACCTTAGAACTGTCCTGGAATGAACCAAGTGCCTCAGGGCACTTGAACAACCCTTATATTAAAGCTAATCAGGACACAAAGCCATAGTCGAGGCTTTCAAGGTGGCAGTGGGTATTCTACTCAGCACTTGGAAGTTAGGCAGCAGTACTGATCTGGCTTGGTGGCACTGACGCGACCCCAGGAGTTGACTGACGTGGTTTGTGTGTGTATGTCTAACGGCTTCTGGATGGTCTCTGGACATAGGTAATTTTGGTAGTCTCAGGAAAAGGCAGTTCAAAGGTAACCTGAGAGCTACTTGGGTTTCTTTTGGAGAGATGCAAACATTTTAACATTGCTCAACTGGAATTTTTGAAGGTTTCCTAAGCAATAATGGTCTGATGTATAGACAGCATTAAGTTCTCTTGTGAAAAATGCTAAAACTTACGTGGAAAAAGGAATGTTCCAGTAAGCCTCCATTGGGTAAAATATTCTTAATTACTGATATTTGCCAATTTAACACTAGTAGCTTGGAACTTTTACCGTAAGTTGTACTTTTTTAAAAAAATATGTTATTTAACATTATATGACAATCTATTTACAGTTTAAATAGAAATTTTCTTTTCAGTAATGAAAATACATCCTTAGCAAAAATTTAGAATGTAAAATTTTATAAAATAAACACCACCCCATAGAAAAGCATATTTCAGTACCATTTCTGACTTAGCCTAAGATAAAGGTTTTCCTTAAATCCTGATACCCTCTTGGACAAGCAGGGTTCCTCAGGTAAGAAGATCCCTCTTCCAGCAAGCAATTCACCTTCCTGATTTTGGTTGTTTTTTAATAAAATGCTGATCCAGAAAGATTCCCCAGCATGGGCACGACAACACTCATCAACAGAGCCTGGAAGAAGGAACTGCAGTGAGGTCTGTGGGCTAGTGGAACAAGGTCATTGTGTAAAAAGCCTTTTCTGGATTCCTTGATGCAAACTCTGTGGCTACCAGGTCTCATGCTGTAATTCACACTGCTGGGGCTACACTGCTACCGCGCCGCCTCACACCGTGCTCATCCTGGCCGGTGAACGATCAGTGGCGGACAAATTGGCTTCACGGGTCCACAGCGCCCAGCACAGGAGAGTTTATGTGAACAAGATCTATAAGATCACCCAAATACTTATGTGGGAACCAGGCCACCAACAGACCGGGAATCCAACTCAGTGAACACTTTCAGTTTCTTTTCCTTATGGTTACTGTGTCCATCTTGAGGAAAATTCTTTTATTCATGTGGCTTGTTAAAGAGTAAGAAAGGAATAGTGGTCAACTTTGCCCAAAACAAAAAGCTTCTGCATGAGTGTCTAGCTCTGTCCAAGCGCACCCGGCTCATGGCGGCCCTTGGCAGGAGTTTCTAGCAGAGGTATTTGCATGTTCTCTCTCGGCCACACCGCCAGTCTCAGATCACAAATGACGACTTGTGTCTGAAGTCGCCCTGCAAAGCCAACACAAAGTTAGAACCATCAAGGGGCCAAGTGGGGCAGTGAGAAAGGAAAACACTAGTCAGATCTAACATGGGCTAACCATTGTCCCTGATGAGAAAAATAGGGCAAAACTACAAATGAAATAATCACTCTTAAACTAACATCTGCTAGCACTTGCAAAGCACAGATGCCACGAGTGTGTGCGCACTACTGTCGCAGGCTGAACGCTCAGGGTCTGCACTGTCACTCACATCTCATTACTGGAGCCCCTTGGTTTCCACAGAGAAATGTCATTTTCTTTGCTGGATACACCTAGATTTCCAGGTTTCCTAAATGATTACCTCTTCATCTGTCCTGATATAGTTAACTCCATCTGGCTTCCCTGGGTTCTTGTAACTGTGAATAGGAAAAGAGGACAGTTCAGTACCGTGGTTATATCGACGCCAGCTTGAACTGTGCTTTTTATCACAGAAAACAGGCTCACCTTTCTCCATCCTGTTTATTGTTGATGAAGTAGCCACGTCTGTAGGCACAGCAGATGCCCAAAGTAATCAGGGCCAGTACAGCAAGGACAACCAGAACCCCACCAATAATACCGCCAATGTTCAGGTCATCTGAAGAAAAGGAGGTTTCGGGGAAGAGATGATCCACATTGTTCTTACAAAAGACTCTGGCCCCCTGTGCCTCCTCCTTGCCCCCTCATGCCACTCCAGCCAAAAAAGCAAACTGAGGACACCTAAAATGTAGCCTAGAACATATAGGACACCATAACCCCTAACCTTCCATGTAAAGACTACTGAGACTAGCACAGCTCAAATGCAGTTGCACTTAATGTTGTATTAAAGGGGGCTTGGCACTGTCAGCTTAAAAATCCTCTGGCTAAATGCCTGAGAATATTATGAATGGAGGAAATGGTTACAAGGACAGAATTAGAAGCCAGAGGACTCAGGAGGACTTGGGAGTCACAAGGAAAAAATAAATCCTAAACTTCCAAGGCCTTCCTTTGTTGTGGATTATTTGGGGGAAGAAAGCTAGTTTCAAGCTTTATTTAAAAGTAAAAAACAGTAGGTAAGAATGTGACCTTTCCCCCACCGGCCACCTGGCCTCCTATCTGTAAGGAACTCCCTGGATTTCCTTTTTTCATTTCTACCTACTGTGCAATGGCACTTGGTCACCTTCAGTGCGGGGGCATTGGCAGCTGTTTCCTCTACGCCAATAAAGATGCATGGGAAAATATGCAGGGAGTTTATCGACAAAAGCCAACTAACTTGAAAGTTGTTAAAGTTCTCCCTTATCCTACTGAACTGGTTCTCAAATGTGAGTGGGCGCTCAAAAATCAACTTGAAATTTTGGTTTTTAAAATGTCAGTTCCCAAGCTTCATTACTAAAGATTCAATAGGTCTATGGCAAAAAAAAACCTTCAAGAGAAAACAACCCTAGAGCAGAGTTTTTCAAGATTGACAGATGGGAAGAATCACTGCAGCTTGCTTCACACACGCATGTCTAGCACACGTCTCAGTGGGCCCTGGAATCTGCACGTGGAACAGTGTCCCAAATGGTCCCAAATGGGGTGTTGCTGTTGCCCAGGCTGGACGTGAACTCCTGGCCTCAAGCAATCCTCCTACCTCAGCCTCCAAAGTAGCTGGGATTACAGGCAAGAGCTACCATGCCCAGCTGTATGAGGCCATTTTGGAAAACACTGCTCTGGGGGTAGCTACAAATAGGAAGGATGGGTTCAAACAGGTGACGGGGACACATCCTATCCGCCCCCATCCTCCCCTCAGCGCCTCCCCTTTAGAACCAGTACCCTAGAGATAATAAATATCACAGAACAGGGTAAAAATACCAAGGCTAAAGCACTTTCAGTTTTCTGCAAAATGGTTATAACTGGATGTATTTCTAGCGATCTCACACGCCACCTTAAGTTTTGATAATTCTATCGATTACCAAAGAAATGGAGTTTGTTAAACTTGCCATGGAAGTTACATGACTGGCAATGTTCCTAACAGCAGAAGGCCCTAAAAAGTCTGTTGTGAGAACCCACTTATTTAGACTCAGAGGGTTCTCATCCATTCCTTCAGTGTCCAGTGGTTTTGGTGGATCCTGTCAGCTCCAGAAAAAAGCTGACCCATGGCAGAACAGTTGTCTAAACTGATAGTGTAATATTAAATTTAAAATGCTCTATTCATTTCCCAGTCTTCAGATGAAATCTTTTCAAAAAGTAACTCACAGACTTCCATTTCCTGCTCCTCACACCTGGCTGAGCCCGCGTCATTGGAAGCAATACAGTAATACTGCCCTGAGTCCTCCTTGTGAACAGCATTGAAAACCTGTTTCAGGGAACAAGTAAATAGTTAGACCGGTCAACCGGGCAGACCTCTGAGGGGACGGGAGAGCAAGGTCGCCCCGCGAGATCCTTCTGAGTCCAGAACGTGGTCGAGGCCTGCGTGTTTGCGGTTTCCCAGGCGCCGTGCAGGTCCCTTCCTGATGTGCTTTCCTGACACTCTTGCCTAAGAGCTCCCCAACGATGAGATCCCCTTGGTATCTGAAGATACCCAAGCCTAGCAACATCCAGAATGAGAGGCAGAACTTCGCACTTATTCCAGTAAAGGGACTCTCTGATAATAGCTGCTCCTCAGGCAACATTTTGGCAAAACAATAACAGAAGATCCTACTGCAGTTCACCTGGTGGCTACAAGTAGTTGGATATTCCACAGACCAAAAAGCACCTCCCAAAAGAGAACTCTACACAGTGAAAGCCTGGTGTAGTCTGCTGTGTGGTCAGTCTGTCCTCTAGCACGGTCCCCAACCTTTTTGGCACCAGGGACCAGTTTCATGGAAGAGGTGGGGGTGGGAATAGGGGAGGTGTTTCAGGATGATTGAAGCACATTACATTTATTGTGTACTTTATTTCTATTATTATTAATATATGTTAGGTTGTACTATGTAACGAAATAATTATACAACTCACCATAATGCAGAATCAGTGGGAGCCCTGAGCTTGTTTTCCTGCAATTAGATGATCCCATCAGGGGGTGATGGGAGACAGTGTCACCCGAAGTGTGTTGCTTATGTCCAGTCTACTTTGTAATCTCGTTTTGGCTGCTGTCACCACAGAAAACCCTGCTTCACAAAGACAGGATGTTGGAAATGGAAGCAGGCTTTTCGGTGCTTTTATGGCAATTTTAGGATATTCCACCTTGACTTTAATCCAGAACCTGTGGAGATTTGAAGTTGTCTCAAATATACTTTTAAGGCCACTGTCATTTGTGATCTCAAACAGTTGATCCTCTTCTCGCACAAAGTCGATTCACCTCGCTCATTCATAAATGGGTCGAGGATCCACTCCTTCCCAGTTTGGGGGTCTTTTGTGGTTGGGAAGTAAGGCCCAGGGTCTTTTGAAATTGAGATAGGTGATCATGCACCAGCTGGGAGAAAGAAGGCCCTGGCCAGTCTCTTTCAAAACCTTTGCTAATGTTTGAAACATGTCGAAAATCCCAAAGTTCACTTGTCACTCCCATGATTCCAGTTTGGCTTTGAATGCAGCCACTTTATCTGCTGACTTGAACACAGTTGTTGTTCTCCCCCTGAAGTGACAGACTGAGTTGTCAAGCAGGTTGAATGTGTCACACAATGAGCAAGTTTTGCGACCCATTCTATGTCACTGAAATGTGCTGCCAGCGGTGACTGTTTTTCTAAAAGAAATCTCTGGAACGGCTCTCATAACTCAAAAACTCTGGCCAGCGATCTGCCTTTAGAAAGCATCTCACTTCTGTGTATAAGAGAAGACGTGTGCTCTACATCCGTCTCCTCACAGAGCTGCGTGAATTAAGGGCAGGAACTTTAATGTGATTGATAATTTTAATCACATCCTGCAAAATGTTTAGTTCAGGTGACATTTTTCAGCTAGCCAGCATTTCTCTATCAACACAGTGCACAGACTCACATTCAGAAGTGACCTCCTTGACCTGAGGAGTGAAACCGGAAAGCCGTCCGGTCATGGCAGCTGCTCTGTCCGCGCACAGACTGACACAAAATGACCAATTCAGTTTTCCTGATATGTAATCATTCGAAGACTTTAATAGCTCTGTGGCTGTGGTATTGGCTGGCCACAAAAGTGCACAGAACATATCCTCATGCACATCCTCCTGAAAAATATATTGCACAAAAACAAGCATTGTTGCCTTGCTGTCCACATCGGTAGACTCGTCAACCCAGACTGAGTACCACGGTGACTCATTAAAATCCTAACAATTGTGCCTCAATATCCTCTGCTATTTCATCAGTTTGTCTAGTTATGGTGCTAGTCAAAAGAGGAACACATGCCACATTTGAACTGCAGCCTCTCCTAAAAGTTCACGGCGAATGTCCTTAGCAGCAGGCAGGATCAACTCTTCGCCAGCAGTAAAGGGCTTCCAGGCTTTAGCAACGTGATGAGCTACTAAGAATGATGCCCCCAGTGCAGACACAGCTGATGAAGCGGTGGCCTTCGATAATTGCGTCTGCTCTTCATGTTCACGTTTTTGGTGGGTTTTTTTTTTTTGAGAAACTCCAAAGGCTTGTCTTTTAATGCAGGGTGCTTGGTCTCCACATGGTGAAGCAGTTTTGAAGGTTTCATGGCTTCATCGGATAGCCGGTCGCCATATATCATACAAAGCAGGCTTGGAGAATGTGAATCACCTGTTGCAATGGACCCGTAATTTAAGTAGGACTCTTGGGATTTTCTTTTAAATGCAGCTTTCATTTTGTTGGCCATCTTAGAGTCTTCTGCTGTCTCATCACTGGCTCTTTCCCCCTTTTCAAAGCTCCCCAGCAACATTTGTTTTTCACTCATTTTTGCTAGGTAAGCTTGTGTGCGACCGAGACAAATGCAGTGCGGGGAAAGAGGCACGGACGGGCCACACACAGACTAAAACAAGTGTCGGATTCTGACTTAAAGCTGGCCACCAGACGCAGCCGTACAATTGAAAAGGATGCTCACTTGCCACTATAAAGCCTGCCACCAGATGCAGCCTACACTCGCTGAGAGGGTTTTGATACGCATCTACAAGAGATTTATTACGGTCTCTGTGCAGTCAAACCTCTCCGCTAATGATGATCTGTATTTGCAGCCGCTCCCCAGCACTAGCATCACCGCCTCAGATCATCGGGCATTAGATTCTCCTAAGGAGCGCGCAAGCTGGATCCCTCGCACGTGCAGTTTACAGCAGGGTTCGCGCTCCTATGAGAATCTAATGCTGCCTCTGGTCTGACGGGAGGCGGAGCTCAGGCGGTCATGCCAGCGATGGGGAGCAGCTGTAAATACAGATGGAGCTTCACTCGCTCGCCCTTCCGCTGTGCGGTCCTGTTCCTAACAGGCCATGGAAGGGTAGCGGTCTGTGGCCCGGGGCTTGGGGACAGCAGCTCTAGTGCATGACCAATCTCTTTCCTCTCCTTCCACCACCATTGGGTTATTTTGAAACAAATTCCAGACATATTTTATCCACAAATACTTCAGTGTGAATCTCTAGAAGGTAAGGACTTTTAAAAACCATAACAACAATGCCATTATCATGCCTAAAACAATTAACAGTTGCTTAATATCATCAAATATCCAGGTAGTAATCAAATTTCCCTGATTGTCTCATAATGATTTTTATAGTTGATTATCCAAATCGGGACCCTCATCCACCCACAACATTTGTCTGATATTAATATCCCTCCCCAGTCTCGTTTAGTCTACAGGTTTCTCCTCCTTTATTTTACTCCCTTAGAATTTACTTGTTTACAAAAGGAGGAAGTCATTTTTCCTCTAGAATCCCCAACATTCTGAACTTCTAGCTTCTGTCTTATAAAATAGTTGCACCATCTCTCTTAATAACTGTTCTTTCCACAGTAAGCATCCCTTGCCCTAACAAAGACATCTCCATCCTCACCTCTTAGAAGAGATCTTACCAGAGTGCCTGTTTCAGAGTTTAAGAGAAACGAGGAATTTCGAAATCTGGGATTGGCTCTGGAATCTGTTGGCAGTGGCACATCATTGCGATACCAGCTGTAGTGAGGCCGGGGGTAGCCCTCGCTCTCCTGGCAGTGCAGCGTTGCTGTCTTGCCCACGGGTACAGCCTTCGGTACTCTGCAGACAGGGGTTACTGGCTTCACTGTAGGAAAACAGGGTTTGGTATTTAAGATCTCAGGAACACGGCTCTATTTTTATCAAAGCCCACAAGAACTCAGCTCTGAAGACAAGAAAGCCAGCCAAAGGCTCTCACACCACTGCAGTCCCCAAGACCACATCTGCAGACTGCTGTGCCTCACTGCACCCTGCACTCCCAGCTCATCCCACCCCAACTGTGACCCCATAGGCCCTTCTAACTCCTTCCACCTTCAGGTGGGAGCTGAGGAAGAGACAGGAAGCACGTTAAAGCACCTCCTCCAGATGGTGGAGGAAAGTGGCAGAAGCTCCACTTCCCCCTCACCTTCTACCCCAACTCGGCAGTCTCAGATTTCTGCAGTTCTCCCCTCCCCAAGTCACGTGCTACCCTCAGGGATGCAGCTCTGGAAGGCAAGAAATCAAAATACGAATGGATCTCCTTTATTCTCTAGACAGAGACTCATGAGACCTAAAAGGGGCAAAAGTGTTTTACTTTCACATGACTTCCTACCTTGCACAGTTAACTCAATGACAATCTCATCGATTTCTTTGCGGTCGTTTCGAGCAACAACCTCACAGCGATAAAGGGCTGAGTCTGTCCGCGTCACATTCCAGATCTTCAGGGAAGTTTTCCCCAGTAGTTCTGCACGACCTGCCAAGTCTCCTATGGGACAGAAGACAAGGGGCTCTAAAAACTCCTTTACAGAGGCCGGGCACAGTGGCTCATGCCTATAATCTAGTACTCTGGGAGGCCAAGGTGGGAGGATTGCTTGAACTCAGGAGTTCAAGATCAGCCTGAGCAAGAATGAGACCCCGTCTCTACAAAAATAGGAAAAAAAAAATTAGCTGGGCAACGAAAAATAGAAAAAATTAGCCAGGCATGGTGGCTCGAACCTGTAGTCCCAGCTACTCAGGAGGCTGAGGCAAGAGGATCTCCTGAGCCCAGGAGTTTGAGGTTGCTATGAGCTAGGCTGATGCCATGGCACTCTAGCCTGGGCAACAGAGTGAGACTCTGTCTCAAAAACAAACAAACAAACAAAAAAAAAAAACTCCTTTACAATTATCTTTACCACTTGAAGAAGGTGATTTCTGGGGCCAGAATTTGAGGCCATGGTAAGAAGATTGCACATTGGTTTCTGTTTGTTTCCATATAACAGAAGAGAACTCCCAGAGGACTGGAACCATAACTTATTCCTGTTTGTAACCTGAGCACCAAATATAGTCCCTGGTGTGTAAGAGACACTCATTATATGCGTCTCTGCTGTTAAAGTCAGGAACCTCATCTCATCGTGTCCAGGAGGGAGTCCCCATTAAAAGAAAAACAAAACAAACAACATTAGAAAAACAACTGACATTTCACAAATGATGCTGGGACAACTAGATATCCACATGCAAATGAATCAAGTTTGCCCTCTACCTCACTCCACACACAGCAAAGACCCACCATAAGAGTTAAAACTGTAAAACTCTTAGAAAAAAACATAAGCATAAATCCTACATGACCTTGGATTAGGCAAGGGTTTTTAAAGCTATGACACCAAAAGCACAAGTACACAAAAAAATTATTATATTAGACGTCAGAAAAATTAAAAACATTGTGCTCTGAAGGACAAAAGTGGGTGAAAAGACAATCCACAGAATGGGAGAAAATATTTGCAAGTCACATACTTCACAAAGGACTCGTATCCAGAATATAGAGAGAGTTTACAGCTCAATAATAAATAGATATATAACCTAATTTAAAAAGAGACATAAGATTTGAATGAACATATTTCCAAAGAAAATAATACAGGTGATCAATAAGCACATTTAAAGATGCTCGGCATCACTAGTCATCAGGGAAATGCAAATCACAACCTGAGCTATCACTTCATAGCCACTGGGATGGCTAGATTCAAACAGTCAGACAATATCAAGTGCTGGAAGGATGTGGGGCAAGGCGTTGCTGGTGGGAGTGTAAAATGGTGAAACAGCTTTGGAAAACAGTTCGTCAGTTTCTTAAAAAATTAAACATGCAACTAACATAAGACCCAGCAATTGTACTCTTGGTCATTTATCCCAGAGAAACAAAAACTTATGTTCACACAAAAACCCATGCACAAATATTTGTAGCAGCATTATTGATTACAGCCAAAAAGTGGAAATGACCCAAATGTACAACAACGGATGAAGGGATAAAATAACATGGCATATCTACAATTCAATATTATTCAGCCATAAAAAGGAATGAAGTAGTGACATATGGTACAACATGGACGAACTTTGAAAACATTACGCTAAGAGAAAGAAGTCGGCCACAAAAGATTGTAAGCTTCCATTTACATGAAGTGTCCGAAACAAGCAACTCGGCAGAGACAGAACGTCTTATAGATTAAGGGCTGCCAGGGTTGGAGGGAAGGGGATTGACTGTTAATGGGTATGGGTTTCTTTTGGGGCTGATGAAAATGTTCTGGAATTTGATAGTAGTGATGCTTGCACAACTATGTTAATATACTAAAAGCCACTGAATTTTATACTTAAAGAGTAGTAATTGTGCTAGATGAATTAGAAAAAAAATTTTAAAGCATAAACAGACATAATCTTTCAGCAAAGCATGAAAAACCTGGAAAACAAATAGAGGAAGGGAAGTTAGGGAGTTAGGGAAAAAATGACACAAAAAAGTAGAAACTATTACTAAACCTGACAACTGGTGACAAGTATATGAAGGATTTATCATAATATAACAAAAAGAAGAAGATGCTTATATAATAGAAAGTGAACATTTTCAATGACTTTTTTAAATAAAAAGGTTTGTTACACAGTTACCATTAGTAGAGGATTAGAACTACCATGGGAAAAATAGTACATAAAGATTTACCAGAGTGCTTCAGTACAGTCCTGCGTTGAGGCAAGAGAAGAGACCAAGCAGATTCAAGTTTCCCTCTAGCCCTCATATTCTGTGTCGTGAATATTATACTATCCCTTGTACGCCTCGTCCCTATAACTAAGAGTAAGACGTTTAATCCCCAGAAAAAGAAAGTTCTTTAATGAATTTCTCCCTTGGTTTCTCGGGTGATCTAAACTGAACGTACAGGGTTTAGCAGGGTCAGTCTAAGTGGCCAAAGGAAACTGATTTGTTTTCTGAGAATAACATTTCCATCTCTTCAAAAACAATAGGTGAAGGAGGGACTTCATGTTCGTGGGAAAACACAACTATTTTTAAGAGCCTATGACTCCTGATGATGTTGAAAACCCAAGCAGAAAGGCCGTAGTTTGAGCTAAATCACAGAATCTTTCTCAACTCTCAACTTCTCTGAAAACCTATGAACGCACCTGCATTTCTACCTGCTTACTCCTCCCCTCCTGTCAGGAGGCAATGTCCTCCCACTCCCGGCCATATGTCAGGCTCATCAAAGCCAAGTCCTAGCACTGCTACCCTGAGTCTCTCTCCATGGCTTCCACCTCCGCTCAGGCCACCTCAGCTCCTCCTGGACTCTGCAAAAGAACTCTGACTTGGCACGTCTGCTCTGAGTTCTGCCATCTCCAATCTCTCTCTGCAAAGCAGCCATTTCGATCTTCTGAAGCGCAGATGTGGCCAGGGAACCTCCTCTCAGAACCTCTCAGTGGGCCTTCAGATATCGCCCATGCTTGCCTGGCATCCAGAGCTGCTGCCTGGCCGGGCGACCTCCCCAGCCTCATCTCCCCCTCCGTCCACGCCCCAGCTGTGGTCGGGAACATGCGGCCTCTCCCCCAGCACCAGGCTGCTGCTTCTGCACCTTCACACAAGCGGTCTCTCCTGCCCCACCACCTGCCTCCACAACCGCCCTTGCAGTCTTGCCTGGCTAACCAGCCACCCTGCACTCCGCAGCCCGGAGGCCGCCTCTGGAGAGCCTTCACTGACCACCGTCCTCACCCGACCTGGTGTCACCTGGCACCCTGTGCTTTCTCCCCGTGGGGTATCCCCAGCACAAGCCAGGGGCACAGTGGGTGGCTCAGTAAAGCCATTGTCTCATTGCCGCTACACACAATCCTTCGAATTAACTCACTTACATCACACATGTCAGGGATCATGATGAGAAGACGGCCCAGGAAAATGTTCATTTTGATTCCTTAAAAAGATGGGTTGTGGAAAGATTAAAATCCTGCTCAACAAATTCATATTTGTGGAGGCTGGGTGACAGGTACAGGAAGGCTCAATATACTATTCTCACTATTTTTGCATATGTGCAAAATTTTCCATAATAATAAATTTTGAAAAAGCCGGTTCCGGGTACAGATGCAGGTTACCAGTCTGAGGTAAATTTCTGGCCAAAAGTGCATGCCCGGGCCTGTGGACAAAGGAGAGAGGACTACAGGATCATACCCTGAATTTTGTTGTCAAAGAACACATATGTGGTTTGGTCATCTTGAATTTTCTTCCATTCAATCCTAGGGTCATTTGTCTGTGAATCCGTAATGATACAAGACAGTTCCACACCTAATGAGCAAAAAAAGAAAAGAACTCTCAGTGAATGTGGAATGCTTCTAGGCTCACTCTACACCCAGAGCCTGCAAGCTAGCTCTAGTTTCAGAGCGCCCTTTCATGCAGGTTAAAACCTAGCCAGCTCCAAGTTCCAGGGGACTTTGAGAAAAGATGAGTTTTCACCAGAAAAACAATAGAGACAATAGCAAGAATTTTACTGGAAGGGAAATTCTAGTAAAATTCCCTTAAACACTCTGCTTGCGCATGAGAAACTCCCTTACTGTGTAATCGCAAAGCCAGGCAGGAATCAGATGTCAGCCGACAGAAACCCCCCCAACTCCCGCCCCCCACCGCCCCCGCACAGAGTTCTCTGTTAGCCTGCGGATGGGACACTCCCTGCTGAGTAGCCACCCCAGGACCTCCTGGGCACAACACAGCAGTGTCCTGTGGTGGCGGCAAGACCACCAAATGTCCACTAGATGGTGCCCAGTATCCTCATTGTATCTCCCTTGTACTTACTTTCAAATTCCTGTACCACTGGGTTTCTGTTGCTAGACTTGAGATTCACCGCCCCTATCAAGCAGCCTGAAGGGAAAAAAAGAGTAAAATCAAAGACAATGCATCTCTAAAACAGCAGAGAAACCTTGGACTGAGGTATGGTTTTTTCCTTCTAAGTAGGGTACAGTCACTAACCACAGAGGATGGAAAAATATATTCCACAATAAAGTCTTAGGTACAGCAAGTTGACTCCTTCCTGTCTCGATCTGACCTTCACTGGAAGGAACCAAGAGAGAGAGGAGTTCCGAGAATTCATTCTCCTTCTCTGTCCCAGAACAAAGCCCCCTAGAGCATTAAAGCCTTTTCTCTAAGCATTTCCTTCTTGCTTAGAGTCATCGTTAACCCTCTGACACTTCTCACCCAGACCCACATGGCCTTTTTCTGCCTTCCTCCTTCCTGCCTCTCCTCTCCCCCTGAGGCTTCCAAACCTGCAAAGGTGCCCTTTGCCACATGAGATGGTCCAAACTCTTGGCCTGGAACTCTCCCCTTCAGGACAGCATCAACATTCTCTGGGTATGGTTTTCAGCCAGCTAAGAGTCTACCTCATTGTATTAGCATCTAACCCAATTGTTCCAGTCCGTGAAGATGTTTTCACTAGTCTTTGGGGAAGTCAGAAAAATAACAACTGGTGATTTTCATGAAGCTAAGTTTATATTATTGATGAAATCAAGATATGCTACTTATACGGCAATCCATTTCCAAAGCAATATCTAATGCCCCATGTGTTTCGGCAAACATTAGAAACCAGTTTATTGTGGTCTCAAAATTTCTCAACTAATCTTTTTAGAGAGAAAATCAAATAGCTACAACGATCACCTATAAAATATCATTCTTACACTACCTGGCCTCTAAGAAAATATGCCATCCCCAACAGTGGCCTTCACACAGGACACCCTATGAAGGTCTCTGAGCCTTGGCTTACCATGCCAGCTAAAGACTTGGTACTCTGAGCTGCTTCCTAACTCCTTGTACATCAGGTAGCCTGCTGGCCTCAACAATGCATTCTTTTCCTTTCTTATCTTATTAATGGTCCAGCTACATGTATCCATGCGAAGGACACATTTTAATCCTTCCCTTCTAAATAGTAAGACTTCACTGAGGCAAAAGCCTTAAGGAATCTAATAAAAA
>NW_012145967.1:4529410-4538094 GCF_000956105.1 Propithecus coquereli | reverse complement strand
AAATAAAAAAAAAAAGTAGGAAGCCAACGGAGATAAGACAATGAGTTAGAGAGCTTATAATCACAAGAGAAACAGAGTAGAAGTAGAGTATAAGGAGAGAGAAGCTGATTCGTCAAAATGGTGGAAAAACTAGAGTTGCAACAACAGATGAACTAGAGGACATAAAAGATAAGTAATGCTGCATTTTCAGGAAGACAAACTGAGATATATATATATCTTTACAATAAAGCTCTAGGGTAAACTGAGCCAATTTGTTTCTTACCATCTAAGGAAGCTAAGGTAACAGAGCTCCAGTGACGGAAATAATCACTTTTTTATCCCTCTGCACTGTGGCAAAGAAGTGAATGCTTTATACCTCTTAATGAAGCCTTGGCCTGACCGCTCTCCTGTCCAACTATCCTAGATAAGTTTAACGGTCAACTTTTTATGCCAATCCTAGGAGATAATATGTCCCAAGAAGATTCCAGAATAGAGAGTAAGTGAAATTCTAGCTTAAGTGATTATCTGCAACAGTTGGGCCCTACACCACATAAGGTCCCAAGCTGAGAGTCCTTTCTCAGAATTCTCATTCTATACATAAACAATTCTTAAATTTATAAATATTCTAGAACTCCTTTCTGTGCCCATCCCCAATAGCCTAGGGTCACTTTAAAATTAAGTAACTACTATGTGAAAGATTAGTGCTATGAGGATTGGAAGCCAGGAACCTAACACTTGAAGACATCATAAGTAACTCATCTGGAGTACCACCCCATGTCCGAGGATGAGAAGACATAACCAGTCAGGAAACGGGTCTGAGAGCCAGCCTGCAGTGGCGGCTGCTGAGGCTGAACTGTGCACACACTGAACCCCAGAGCTATCAGAATACTCACATGAGGTTATGCTATTTAAGACTGAGCAAAAGGTTTTTTGAAAGGAAGACAAAAGGAAAACTGCTAATCTGAAATGTTGTTTCTATTTAATTTCATGTCCGTCTTGACCTGTCCATCAGACTCTACACTGTTTCGGAGATTCCATTCATTCAGCAATTTTCATTTAGACCTATTGTGTTCTAGATATCAATAGAAGTAATGATACATGAGTAAAACAGATAAAAATCTATGCTCTCATGGAGCTTATATTTTACTATTAAAAAACAGGTACCACATTTATTCATCTTTATTATATTTTTTTCCAATGCCTGATTACAAAACTTGCTACAAAGCTAGAGTAATCAAAACATGTGGGACCAGTATAAAGATAGGCATATAGACCAATGGAATGGAATAGAAAGCCCAGAAATAAACTCTCATATATGGTCAAATGAATTTTGACAAGGATGCCAAAATCATTTAATGGAGAAAGGACAATCTTTAATCTTCAAATAGTGCTGGGAAAACTGGGTATCCACATGCAAAACAATGAAGGTGGACCCTTCTATTACACCATATACAAAAATTAGCTTAAAACACCTGAATGTCAAACACCTAAACATAAGGATTAAAAATTTAAAACTCTTAGAAGAAAACATAAAGGAAAATCTTCATGACACTGAATTTGGTAAGGATTTCTTTGATATGACACCAAAAGCAAGGGCAATAAAAGAAAAAATAGATAAATTAGACCTCATCAAATTTTTTAAAATTACATATCAAAGGACACTATTAAAAAAGTGAAAAAACAACCCATAGAATGGGAAAAAATATTTGCAAAGCATATATATGAGGGACTAACATCCAGAATATATAAAGAACTCCTACGACTCACCAACCAAAAAACAAACCACCAGAATCAAAAATGGGTAAAAGACTTGAATAGACATTCCTCTAAAGAGGATATACAAATGGCCAATAAGCACATGAAAAGATGCTTGGCTGGGGATGGTGGCTCATGCCTATAATGCTAACACATTAGGAAGCCAAGGTGGGAGGATCACTTGAGGTCAGGAGTGTGAGACCAGCCTGAGCAAGAGTGAGACCCCATTTCTACAAAAAATAGAAAAATTAGCCAGGTGTGGTGGCGCACGCCTCTATTCCCAGCTACTCAAGAGGCTGAGGTGGGAGCATCGCTTGAGCCAAGGACTTCGAGGTTGCAGTGAGCTATGATGAGGTCTCTGCACTCTAGCCCAGGTGACAGAGGGAGACCCTGAGACTCTGCCTAAAAAAAGAAAAAAAAGATGCTCAACATCATTAGTCTTTAAGGAAATTAAATCAAAACTACAATGAGATATTACCTCATACCCATTAGGATGGCTATGATCAAAAAAGAAAAGAAAAGAACAAGTGCTGGTGAGGATATGGAGAAATCTGAACCCATGAACATTGCAGGTGGTAATGTATTCTAAAATGGTGCAGCCACTGTAGAAAAGTTTGGGAGTTCCTCAAAAAGTTGAACATAGAATCCTATGTACACAAAAGAACTAAAAGCAGGAACTCAAACGAATACATGTACAGCAATGTTCACAGCAGTGTAATTCACAATAGCCAAAAGGGGAAAACGACCCAAATGTCTATGTGCAGAATTAATAAACAAAATGAGGTATATATGTACAATGGAATATTATTCAGCCTTGAAAAGGTGGGAAATTTTGACACATGCTACAACATGGATGAACCCTGAAGACCTTATGCTAAAGAAATCAGACACAAAAAGACAACTACTGTAAGACTGCACTTACATGATGTACCTAGAATAGGCAAATTTTAGACAGAAAGTAGGTAAGAGGTTACCAGGGGGTGGGGGAAGGAGGTAACGTAGAGTCATTGTTTAATGGGGACAGCTCCTGTTTGGGATGATGAACAAGTTCTGGAAATGGATAGTGGTGATTGTTGTATAACATCATAAATGTACTTAATGTCACTGAATCGTAATACTTTAAAATGGTTAAAATGGTAAATTTTATGTATATTTGATCAGAATAAAAAATTTTAAAAAAAATAGTGACAACACCACATGATACAAGTTAGCATCTAAATTTGTTTACGTAACTTTAAAAAGTCACAAGGCATATAGTTTCTGGGATACTGTAAACATTAACATCTTAAAACTATTACTTTACTTCTTTTAGTGTGTACATTAGAATCCAAACACCATAATGACTTGATACTCGCCATCATTTTAGAAATAAGCAAACAAGTGTTTTAAGTTTTAATGTTGAAATAATTATAGATTAACAGAAAGTTCCAAAGATAGTACAGAAATGTCCAGTACACTCTTCTAAGTTAAAAAAGAAAAAATAGAAGGCTCTCCTGTGATGAATTATTGGTGTAGCCACTCTAGAAAAGTTTATCAGTTTCTTAAAAAAAAGTAAACATGCAACTTCCATATGACCCAGCAACTGTAGTCTTGGGCATTTATCCCAGAGAAAAGGAAATTCATGTTCACGCAAAAACCTGTACACAATATTCATAGCAGTGTTAAATTAATAAACCCAAACTAGGAACATTCCACTCTCTTCTTGCTTCTTGCTCAGAAGCAGTAAGTCTGACATAATTCTTATCCTTCCTCTTCTCTAGGTAAGATACTTTTCCCCTCTGCTTTCAAGATTTTTTCTTTATCTTTGATTTTCTAGAGTTTGAATATGATATGTCTAGATGTTGATTTTTTGGCATTTATCCCAGTTAGTGTTATCCGAGCTTCCTGGAGTCTGGCGTCAGTTTTAGGAAATTCTCAATCATAATTGCTTCAAATGTTTTTGTTCCCTTCTCTTTCTGATATTACCATTACACGTATGTTACACCCTTTGTTGTTGTCCACAGTCCTTGGATGTTCTGCTGCATTTTTTCAAAGTCATCTTTCTCTGTGCTTTCAGTCTGGGAAGTTTCCATTGACATATCCTCAAACTCAAACATTCTTTCCACACCTGTGTTAGATCTACTAATGAATCCATAAAAGGCATGTCATTTTGTTAGTGTTCTGATCTTTACAATTCCTTTTTTCTTTTCTTTTTTATTCTTTCTCGGAATTACCATCTCTCTGCTTGCATTGTCCACCTGTTCTTGCTTGTTGTCCACTTCTCCCCATTGGAACCCTCAGCACATTAATCACGGTTGTTTTAAATTCCCAGTCTGATAATTCTAACAGCTCTCCTATATCAGAGTTCTGATGCTTGCTCTGTCTCCTCAAACTGTTTTTTTTCTTTTTGCCTTTTAGTATGCCATGTAATTTTTTTGTTGAAAGCCAAAAATGATGTACTGAGTAAACAGGCCTTTAGTGTTGTGGTGATAATGTGGGGGTGGGAGAAGCGAGCTGTAGGCCTAAGATTAGGTCTCAGTCCTTTAGTAACCCTGTGCCCTTGGGCTGTGACCGTCACCAGTTCTTCTCAGTCCCCACCCTCTTTATGGGGGACAGGATGGCTAGAGGGGACTGGAGTTAGGTATTTCCTCTCCCCCAGGTCACTTAGGCTCTGATACAATCCCAGTAGGTTAAGCACTGGCAAGACAGTTTCTCCTGTGGGCAGGCTTTGTTAAGAACAGAATGTTCTAGATATATTTCAAAATGGCTACATTTCTCCTCCCCCTGCCAGAAACATGATGGAATTTTTCTTTCATCTTCACCATGAGGGCATAATAGAGCTCCTAGAGGCAAAATTCACAAGAGTCTGGGGTGGGGAGGGGACTTCCTAAGACTGGGCCCCCCTGGAGTTTTTAACTCTCAGACTTACCAGGCCTCTAACAACGTGTCAATTACAGTTTAGGTTTCCTCCCCTGGTACTAGTTGCTGGAGAGGTTTCTGCTCCTGTACATGGGATTCTCTGTATCTGCCTATCTCTTTAATTTAGGGGCAGTATTTGACCTATGACCTCAATCCTCTGAGGGCTCTAAGAAGAGTTGTTAATTTTCACCTTGTGTAGCTTTTTACTTGTAAAGACAGTGAGGACTTCTAAGTTCCTTACATGCCAGACTGAAAATCAGAAATTCTATGTGTTGGTTTTCTACCCTGCAAAACTTTACTGAATTTGTTTACTTGTTCTAATATATTTTTTCATGGTATCTTTGGGTTTTCTATACATAGGAGCATGCCATTTGCAAACAGAGGTAATTTTACTTCTTCCTTTCCAACTTTGATTCCTTTTTTTTTCTCCTTCTCCTTGCCCAAATGCTCTGGCTAGAAATTCTAATACTATGTTGCATGAAGCGGTAAAAACAGATACCCCGTTTTGTTCCTGATCTCAGGGGAAAAACTTTCAGTTTTTCACCACTGAGTATGATATCAGCAGTAGGTTTTTCATAGATGGCCTTTATCATGTTCAGGAAGTTCTCTCCATTCCTAGTTTACTGAGTATTTTTATCATGAAAGGGTGTTACATTTGGTCAAATGCTTTTTCTGCATTAAACAAGATGATTGTGTGGTTTTTTTCCTCCCTTCATTTTATTAATATGGCATAATGCTTTAATTGGTCTTCATATGCTTCAGAAATAAATCCCACACATTCATAATATTTAACCTATTTACATTTAAAGTAATTACTAATAAGGAAGGACTTACTTGTGACATTTTGTCGTTCGTTTCTGTATGTCTTATAGCTTTATTTGTTCCTCACTTCTTCCAGAATTGTCTTCTTTTGTGTTTAGTTGATTTTTTTGTAGTGACACATTTTGATTCCCTTCTCACTTCCTTTAATGCATACTCTGTAGATATTTTCTTTGTGGTTACCATGAGGATTGCAACATTTGAATTTTAATTGATACCAACATAACTGCAATTGCATACAAAAACTCCACGCCCCCATGTTACTGATGTCATAAATTACATCTATACACACTGTTTGCCAAATAACATAGATTTATATTTTTATGCATTTGTCTTTTAATTCCTACAGATAATTAAAAGTGCAATTACAAACCAACATTGTTATAATATTAACTCAAATAACTACCTTTACTGCAGATCTTAATGTCTTCATACAGCTTCAAGTTACTGTCTAGCATTCTTTCATTTCAACCTGAGGGTCTCTTTTTCACATTTCCTGTAGAGGGCTAGTGGTAATAAATTCCCTCAGCTTTTGTTTATCTGATAATGTCTTACTTTCTGCCTCATATTTGAAGGACCATTTTGCTGGACATAAAATTCTTGATTTACAATTGTTGTTTTCTTTCAACACTTCAAATACATCATTCTACTTCCTCTGGCCTCCAAAGTGTCTGATGAAAAATCAGTTTATAGTCTTCTTGAGGATCCCTTGTATCTGCCAAGTCACTTCTCTCTTGGTGCTTTCAAGATTTTCTCTTTCTCTTTGTCTTTGGACAGTATGAATATGTGTCTCAGTGTGGGTATCTCTGGGTTTATCCTATTTGGAGTCCACTGGGATTCTTGGATTTATAGATTCATGCCCTTCATCAAATTCAGGAAGCTTATTCTTATTATTTTGTAAAATAATTTTTCTGCCTCTTTATCTTTCTCCTATCCTTCTAAAAGTCCCGCAATGCATACAATGGTCTGCTGGATAGTGCCTCACAACTCTCTTAGGCTCTGTTCACTGTTCTTTTTCTTTCTGCTCCTCAGACTCAATAATTTCAATTGTCGTATCTTCTATTTTGCTTATTCTTTCTTCTACTTGCAAAAATCTACTGTTGAACCCCCTAGTCAATTTTTTTACTTCAGTTATTATATTTTCAGCTCCAGAATTTCTGATTCATTTCCATAATTTATCTTTACTAATAGTCTCATTTTGTTCAGAGATTGTTTTCCTGATTTTCTCTACTTCCTTGTCCATGTTTTTCCCTCAGGTATTTGGGCATATTTTAAACAAAATCATTTAAAGTCCTGGGCAAATAAGTCCAATGTCTATGCTTTTTCTGGGACAGTTTCCGTCAATCGATTTAGTTCCTTTAAATGAGCTGTGTTTTCCTGTTTCTTTGTATACTTTGTGATTGTTGTTGCTGTTGTTGAAAATCTAACATTTGATTATTATAATATCATAACCCCAGAAATCATATTCTTCTCGTCCCTCAGGATTTGCTGTGTGTGGTTTTTAAACATTGTTTAAGGCTGTAGCAGTCCATTTGTTTGAGACTTCTAAACCTTCTTTTGCAAAGACTATTCCTTTTCAAGTGTGATCACTGAGGTTCATTAACCTTGTGTTCAGCTATGATTTTAACAGAGATTGTCTTAAATGCCAAGAGTTAAAATAAACAAACACCAAAACAAAGCCCCCAAAATGAGAATATAGCCACCTCTCTTGAGTTTCTGCAGACTGGCTCTGTGCAGGGGCACTCCTTCACTCCTTAGCTAGGTTTGCTCTGCATCTAGGCATGAGCCCAAGATGGAATCTCAACATCTTCTCATGACTTTTCTGAGCATGTGTCTTGCCCGGACATGAGCATGGCTTTCTATATTCCCTCATACATGGAGCTGCTTTTGAGTGTCCTAATTTCCTAAAGAATCTCACTCAGTTTTTCCTCTGGGCATCAAATGACCTATTGTATACCTCTAGCCAGAATCTCTTCAGGCCTCTGCAGGTTTGTAGTCACTTTGCAGCTTTTCCAAGCACTGCCAGCTGCCTTTCCTGCCTGCTTTCCTGATTATACAGGAGAGACAAATATTTTGCATTAGTCCTTCAGGTATCCCATGGAAAGGTTAGAAGAGACATATGTAACAATTTGCAATTAAGGTCTTCTCTGCTCCCTCTGGTTTGAGGGGGACACCAGGAAATGGCTGTTGCCTGCTCAAAACCAAGGCAGCTACTATGCCACAGAAAGGATAGGGCGAAGATATGTAGAAACACCACAAACCTTTCCTACTAGTTTAAAGATGGCTCTTTCTTGACTGGACGTTAGCTTGGTTACTATAACCTTTGACTGATTTCAGAGCTTCTACAAAGTTGGTTCAGACAGCTACTGGGTGTTTTTTTCAGAGTTTCTGCTGGTGAACAAGAGCCTAGAACTTCGTAGCCCACCATTGTACTGAGATCACCACAAGCTAGCATTGTTACTATTTTTATGTTTTTATTTTAGCCATTCTTATTCAAATTTGTACCCCTGATCCCCAACCACAATGCCTGAAATCCAAGAAGCTTCTGGAAAAGTTACTGATTATAAATGGGGAAGCGAGACACAGATAGTTTCAATAAAATATGGTAAATGGCATGATAGAAATCTACCTGGAGTGGATGACGAAGCTGGCTGGAGAGCCAGGATTCCAAACGTGGACTGTCTGGCTCAATAGCTTTCTGCTGCACTTCTTTTGACAATGGAGCTCTACTCTCACCGTAAACTGGTGAACTGGCATTCTTGGCTTACATTATATGATTTCCCAGGATTTAATCACTTCAGGTAGAACTGACAAGATGTGTTTTCAACCCAGAAAACTAGATGACCCAATCCAGAACAGAGGTAACTACTCAATATTTTACTTATAATCCCATCTTCAAAAGTCTTTTATATGCCAAAGCTACGAACTAATATCAAGAAATGTGGGCTCTGTTTTTAATATCCTTATTGACTTTTAATGTTATTTTTGTACCCCTCAATTTTCCTGACTATAAAATATTATTAAAACATGGCTACCCTTCTTTCACCAATAATTGAAGATAAATAAGTTAAATATTTTAGAAGAGGGACCATTTATTATCATTATATGTATTATCTAAGGACCAAGACCTTCTAGATGTCCAAAGAACAGCAAGTTTCAAATTTAAAGGCTTTAAATCTGAGGGCAGAAAATACATTAATCCTAAATGCATGAGTGGAATGATACAAATGAGG
>NW_012145967.1:4526425-4526950 GCF_000956105.1 Propithecus coquereli | reverse complement strand
TTTGTTTTTGAGACAGGGTCTCACTCTGTCGCCCTGGGTAGAGCACAGTGGTGTCATCGCAGCTCACTGCAACCTCAGATTCCTGGGTTCAAGTGGTCCTCCTTCCTCATCCTCCTGAGTAGCTGGGACTGCAGGTGTGTGCACCATCACGCCCGGCTAATTTTTCTATTTTTTGTACAGACGGGGTCTCACTCTTGCTCAGGCTTGTCTTGAACTCCTGAGCTCAAGCGATCCTCCTGCCTCTGCCTCCCAGAATGCTAGGATTACAGGCGTGAGCCACCGAGCCCGGCCCAAGAGGCAGCAAGTTTACTACAACGACATTATGTCTCATTCTTGAAACTAGGGCCATAAGAGATGTTCCAAAGGTAGGGAAGGAAGTGAAAATGACTCAAATTCATTCCTTACGGTCATTCTTCAAAACTATACCAGGCGGCCAGGCGCGGTGGCTCACACCTGTAATCCTAGCGCTCTGGGAGGCCAAGGCGGGAGGATCCCTCAAGGTCAGGAGTTCGAAACCGGCCTGAG
>NW_012145967.1:4515967-4517620 GCF_000956105.1 Propithecus coquereli | reverse complement strand
TACACACACAGCAAAGAATATGTCGTAAACCAGTCCAATATGAGTTCTGACAAGAACACAGCCACCTGAAGTCCTGATTATACTTGCCCGTGGTCACCTAAGCTAAACTAAATGGTTAGAAACCAAACAGACCCTTAAAAATAAAGTACAAAAAGACTCAACCAAATATCACAGAATTCCATATAAATCTGGCTGTGATGTTTATATTTTGTGTGTCAACTTACAGGATGTTTTTAAATGAGATTAACACTTAAATTGGTGAACTCTGGGTAAAGCAGATTGTGCTCTATAGTGTAGGTGGGCCTCACCCAATCAGTTGAACAAAACAAAAAGACCCACACAAGAGGGACTTTCTCCAGCAGACTGTCCTCACGCTTCACCTGTGTCTTCAGCTCTCCTGGGTCTCCAGGCTGCCAATCCATGAGAATCTGAACTCGTTAGCCTTCATAATCACGTGAGCCAATTCCTTATAATAAATCTCTATCTTTTTATCTATCTCCTAATAGTTCTGTTTCTCTGGAGAACCCTGGATACTAATACTCTGGCTATGGTACTTCTTAGAAGAAAAATCTATGTAATTTCACTGCACAAATGCTCTATGAAGAACTCTTTCAGAGACAACCCTAAAAACAGAGTCAGAGCAGTATCATGTAATATTCCAGTGTCGAACTAGCAGGAAGACATTAGATAAGATGCTATATCTTTGAGTACACTACCTTGTGTTTCTACTTGATTCTATCGTCTCTAAACGAAAACTATCAAAGATTCCTTGACCACAAATCTGATTAATCCAGTCAGATAACATCAGAGTGAAACTTCATCTAGTAGTTACCTTAGATAGAAATATTTAAAGAAATAACTATCCTGGAAAGACTGTTACCCATCCCTTCTGCTATCTCTAATCAAGTGTAAGTGTAAAGTCCAGGGTTATCATGGGGAAGAAATTACTGCAATGTTAATAGAAGCTAATGGGAGAAGACATAAGGAGAAAACGGGATGGCTGGGTCTTATGTGCTCTTTCAGCATCAAACTACCAAGTAAAAATATGGCTAAAATATCTTCAACTAGTGGTAGAGGACAGGGGGGCAGTAAGGAAGAGTGAAGGGAGGGTGAAGGCAGGGGGAAGTCAGAGGGTAAAGAAGGAGGAAGGGAAATTATCACCCAAATAATGATACCACTTCTATTGTGATGATGCAATGAGTTCCCAGTTTTTCCAATAGTTCAGGGAGAACCTATGCAATGGAAACAGAACTGTATAGCACTCCCCTTGACTCATCATGAGCTTAGCTCTACATTGAAGTAAGTAATTGGAATTGTACAAATGCTTGGTGGAGAGGGGACCACCATCTATGCATGAAACTGGCACTGTCACTTTTTTTAACTGCAGACCAATCAGACCAACTATAAAATATTTTTGGTTCTAAAGCACAGATAAAACACATAAAATTCTCCTGTCTGTTGCCATGAAACGCATCTGAGGGGTACTGAGGCATGACAAATGTGTATGACTAAATAGAGAACACGTGTCAAGGCATATTCTTGTTCTGTAAAATACCTCATCTAGAAATACATTATCAATAAGATCTCAGCATGAAGCTACTTTCTGTGTGAGCCCAGTCCTATAAACACTATTTGCATGTGATTATGGATTTT
>NW_012145967.1:4513120-4515607 GCF_000956105.1 Propithecus coquereli | reverse complement strand
AATCTTGCAGGGCACCACAGCACGGGCTCAGCAGAAGACAACAAAGAGAGATGGCAGGGATGGAGCACACTGTGGCCATTCATCTGCATGAGTCACCACCTTTCAACAACAGCCCTTTCCTCATTGGTTAGGGAGCCTGAGCAAAGCAAATGCAGAGTACAGAGCCAGAGGGCCTTGGGATCCGTTTCTAAGTTTCGGTATCATCTGTTACGTAGATAGGCTCAAGAATGATAATCATTCTACCCTTCTGGATGCTGGTCTACAAGGAAAATACATGCTTTCCTGGGAAGACAGGTGGGCTGGGCAAGGGATATTATAGGAAAGACTACAAGCTATATGGAGCATAAATTTTGACATATAAGGAGCCAATCAGCAGTGAGCATAGAAGAACAGAGAGAAGTTGAGACTTTCAAGCTCACAAAGAGCATTATTTGGACGCGTAGCAAATGTGATGCCGTGCTGCTTCTTGTAGGTCAGTTGACTGTTCTACTAAAGAGGAAAACTGAACCCACTGGGGTAATTTTTTCTGAACAGCTTGCAAGACTGATGCCTAATGTAGAGAAAAGAAGAACAAAGCAGACACTGTACTTTCTCCCACCAGTATTTTGATAATTAACAAAGCAGGAGGGAGCTAAAAGGTGAGCACATAATGCTGCTGGGACCTCAACAAGCTGTACATTCTACTGAACGTCGTCTGGGCTGTCTCACATCTCAGTCTGAACACCGTCTCAGCATCCCAGCACACCATGGACGTAGGTGAGGATTACTGCACTCGTTCTCATTTCCCAGACAGGGACGGAATCCTAGAGCAGTTAATGGCTACAAGCACAAGTAAAAACCAGAAGCCAGGAGTTCTGACTCCTACTCCCTACCTCCTGCTTTATCTTTCTTATAAAAAGAAACATAATATTAAAATCTACTCAGAACTAAAAGACCCAACAACAAACAGGTGTGAAGAGGATCTGAAACTAAAAGGAAGACATGAGTCAGACCCTGAAGCCCAAACAGATCCCATTGTTTGAGTGAAATCCTTTCTTGGATGAGTCTGCAAGGGAAGCGGCCTGAAAAAAGGCCTCTGTGACATGACTTGCAGCTGGCACTGTCATCTTCGACACAGCCATCTCTTCCTTCCAGGGAAGATGTGGAACTGAGCTAAGGGAGAGTGGAGGGAGCTGGCGGATGGGAATGATAAGGCAGGAGAGGAAATGCTGACTCGCTGGCGTTCACAATGGCCTTCCTAGTTCACAGGGCTCCTGAGATGCTTCTCTGGAACCACTGTGTTCTTTGTTTCCCCTTCCCTTTCCTGGCTTGGAACAATTTTAGCAGCTGTGGTCAACAACTGCAGTTTCTTATTTCGGTTTTAAGAGACTGTCCAGAAATCGTGCCAGGGTCCGGGGATCTAATGTCGGACAATTGATGACAATCACTTTGCTTGTTTAAAATATCATTTCCCAACCTACCTCCTCATTCCCCAGTGCACACGCACCCCAGATTCTAATTCAACAGGCTGGGAAAGGTCTGGATCTTTATTTTTGCCCAAGCTTCCAGGGTGATCTTATGTGCAGCCCCACTTGGGGAGCCCGACCAAGGCACATACTCTGGAGGGCCAGACCCAGTATCTGGAGCTGTGTGCACAGAAACACAGTCTTGCTGGGCAGGAGGATGCTGCCTGCCTTCCTGTTCTGAAGAATTACTGGCTATAAAATGCATCTACAGCCTCAAGCAAAAAGAACTAATAACATAAAATATTATAGTAAAAAATACATTTAAGCCATAACAGATGTTGAGGTAATGTTGTCTCAGCCCACAAATTTCCTGATTCAATAGAGGTTGGTTTATTTGTACTGATTTTTCTAAGAGCTTTAGCATACTAGTGTAGAAGCATCCTGAAGCAGAGTGAGGGTCTCTGAAAAACTAAATTCCAAAGTGACCATTCAACCTATATCCGGATAGATGAAGGTCTCAGTGTGCAAACCACCTGTCTGTCTTTCTTGTGGAAACAAACTCATCTGAACAGAACAGGCCTGTTCCAGTCGTGAACTGAATACTGGGATATGGGGGGATAAGAGGCTAACTTTAACAATGGCTATTATCATTTATCTGCAGAGAAGCTAAAAGAGAAAAATCAATGGCTGTCTTAGCTTTCCATGAGAATTAAATTAATTTGGGTTTATGCCCATTACTACAAACCAAGAGGGAAAAGAAGTTCCTTTAGAAAATGTTTTCACTCTAAGTAACAAGTGTTGTTCACTAAAAAATAGTTTACGCATGTCTGGCTCTCTAAAGAGCTATATTTAGCCTTCTGGTATTCTGTCCAGTTTGTCTCCTGCTCAAAAGAAACGTTTCCCTGACCAGAACCCAAGTGGGGTGGGTGCGCGTCAGCATGCACCACTGTGGGACTGCCCTGGCCGCTGGGGCTCGGGTCTAAATATAAAGTGGAAATGCAGGCTTTCTCATGGAAAACAGCTACATGTTTATTCTTTAAAA
>NW_012145967.1:4499170-4499811 GCF_000956105.1 Propithecus coquereli | reverse complement strand
AACACAGTGAGACTCTGTCTCAAAAAAAAAAAAAACTGACTATACCAAGTGTTGGTAAGGATGTCAAACAGAGGATTTCCCATCCACTGCAGGCAAGAATGTAAAAGGGTACAATAAATTTGGAAAACTGCTCTTGAAAATCTATTATTTGACTCAGCCATTCTATTCCCAGATATTTATACAAGAGAATGAAATCATATGTTCATACAAAGATTAGACCACAAATATTCATAGCAATTTTATTTATAATAGCTAAAAACTGGAAACAACCCAAATGCCCATCAATAGTAAATATTTAAACAAATGGTGGTATTTCTATACTACTACTCAACAATAAAAAGGAATGAATTATTGATGCATGGTGCAACATACATGAATCTCAAAATAATTATGCTGAGTGAAAGAAGCCAGACAAAAGTGAGTACATACTGTGTGATTCCATTTATATATAAAATTCTAGGAAATAGGCCAGGTGCAATGGCTCACACCTATAATCCTAGCACCCTGGGAGGCCGAGGCAGGAGGACTGCTTGAGGTCAGGAGTTCGAGAACAGCCTGAGCAAGAGTGAGACCCCATCTCTACCAAAAATCAGAAAAAATTAGTCGGGCATGGTGGCCCATGTCCTGTAGTCCCAGCTACT
>NW_012145967.1:4498138-4499120 GCF_000956105.1 Propithecus coquereli | reverse complement strand
AGAAAAGAAAAAAGGTATGAAATCAGTGACCTCTGCTTCTACCTTATGAAATTAGACAAAGAGCAAATTATACCTGAAGTAAGCAGAATAAAGGAAATAATAAAGATCAAAGCAGAAATCATGAGATAAAAAAACAGAAAAACAATAGAAAAAAAATCAAAAGCTGGTTTCTTGAAAAGATCAAAAAATTAATAAACCTAGACTGATCAGGAACAAGAGAGAAAAGACACAAATTAACAATGTCAGGAATAAGAGAGGTGACATTACTACAACTATACAGACACTAGAAGAAATCATGAGAAAATACTATAAACAATTTTATGCCTATAAATTTGACAACTTTGATGAAACAAATTCCTTGAAAGACACAACTACCAAAGCTTACTCAAGGAGAAATAAGTAACCTGAATAGCCTTACCTTTATGGGCAAAAAAAGAATTTGTAGTTAAAAGCCTCCCCACAAGGAAAACTCTAGGCCCAGATAGTTTTACTGGTAGATTCTACCTAACATTTCAGGAAGAAAATAATACCAGTTATAAACAAATTCTTCCAGAAAAGTAAAAAGAAGGAAATATTTCCCCACTATATTCTATGAGGCCAGCATTACTCTGATATCAAAACCAAAGACATTACAAGAAAAGGAAACCGTAGACCAATATCCCTTATGAACACAGATGAAAAATTCCAAACAAAAGTTTAACAAGTCAACCATTAAAAAAGACCAAGTGAGGTTTATCCCAGGAATGCAAGGTTGGTTTAATATTTGAAAATCAGTCAATGTAATTCATCATAAAAGAAAAACCATAAACCATAAAAGAAAAACCATATGACATTCTCAATAGATGCAGAAAAAGCACTTGACAAAAATCTAACATCCATTTCTGATAAAATTTTTGGAATAGAGGGAACAACAGAAAAATAATAGAGAAAAATCAATAAACCAAAAGCTGGTTTAAATAAACCAAAATTAGGAACAGAGGGG
>NW_012145967.1:4486809-4496429 GCF_000956105.1 Propithecus coquereli | reverse complement strand
TAGGGAGATTTTGGGAGTGATAGATAGGTTCACTATCTTGATTATGAGGGTGGTTTCAAGGGTTGATATGCATATGTCCTAAATTTATCAAATTATACTGTGTAATTTAAATATGTACAGTTTATCATATGTCTGTTATACCTCAGTTGTTTTTTTAAAAGTCCAAAATAGAAAAATTGGGCTCTGATGTGTGGCCATGGGAAACAGTGATCTGGTGAAAAGGGATACAGTAGCTCCATATCAAAATTCCTCACTCCCAAAACTGGGCATAGATACAGAGGTATCCTAACTGTCTCCTTCTGTGAGGAGTTTAGATTATAAGAATATACCACTAACACAATCCTTGAAGCTGATTCTTTGTTCTTCCTGTACCTTTCCCATGCCTACACAACATGCCTACATCACACCCAACACGCACTCATCTTTTAACTCAGCTATGGAAAGACACCAAGGAAAATCAAGGCAATTTCATTTTCTGCTGTTCTGCACAATCCTCGGGGAAAAGGGTCAGTAAAATCATAATATTAAAAAGGAAGGAACTCTAATTCTTGTCATACCATGCAATAATCCTTCCCAAACATCCTAGCATCAAGTTTTTGGCCCTTTTTTAGAACTTCTGTAGGATGAGATCCTACAATGTATCAAGGAATAACGAAGGGAAGGGAAAGCCAAAAAATGATTAAAATCACAAGATAAAAGAAAATTGAAGCTTAGAAAAAATGTTCTGTCCCCATTCCAGATACATAATAAAATGAAAATCTCCACATTCTTTTCAAATAATTCTTGTCAAAGAAGAAAGATGTCATTTTTCGCTTCTGTAGATCTATAAGTTAATAAGATACCCACACATCAAATGTCACCAGTTATAATGGGAGCCCAGTGTGCTCACAACACCCAGACACCTCAGTGACCTGGAGTCTAGCCTGTCCATTCTACCACAACCTCCATAATCACACCAACTACATTTTTAAAACCAAGGAAGACAGTGAATCTCTAAAAATTTTTTTAAAAAAGCTTCTGTGTGAAAACTACCCATCTCATATGGCAACATTTTTATCACAGGAAAGCAATTTAAAATGAGCTGTATACTTGGCATCAGAGATGGAAATACAGGTTTCAAGTCAATCTATCTAAACAAAACTACTACATATAAGTGTGTGTGCATATGTACATTACATAAAGTATATATGCCTATACAGATATACCTGATCACGTACCATGACACACATACATTTGCTGTCGTCTCCTTGAGTATTTACCGTATGCCAACCACCAAGTTCCTTACTAACACTGCACTTTTATATTCCTCCCAACAATCCTATGAGGCAGGTACTGCAATTACCTCAACTGCTGAAGAGGAAAATGACCCAAGGAGAGGCCATGCAGCTACTCAGTGGTACAGGTGGAGACGATGAACCCAAGCAGCGACTCCAGAGTACATGCTCTTACTGGTTCTGCCTTGCCCAAATGTAAGATAGCTACCTCCACGCAGTCTAAGAGGATGATAACACGGATAGCTCTGGCAGGAAAAGGGAAGGGGAGCACATGAAAGTCCTGTCTCATCTGAGACATGAAGCTACAGACTAGTCTTAGAGAAAGTTTAATATACTGCCTTCTGTGTAATGGGCTGGGGGCTGGAGTGGCCCCCTGATTAAATCACCAGCAAGGTCATTAGCAGAGCACGCCAGTCAAGCACACTGTTGGAGAGGGATCATTTGAACCCAAGGGCCTACGTCTTGTTCACCTCTGAATCTTCAGTCCCTAGTACAGTAATTGGCACATATTAAGGAGTCATAAGTGTTTTGCTGAATGAATTTCAAGAAATGAATATTTCATTGACAGGCAGTATAGAACAGTAACTGACAGTATGGGTTCTGGGATTGGACTGTTTGCGTTTGATATGAGCTCCATCACTTATTATGCTACTTTGGGTGTGCCTCAGTTTTCTCATCTGTGAAATGTCGAAATCAGTGCCTACCTCATAAGGCAATTGCGATAATAAAATGAGTTATTGCACATAAAGGACTTACAACAATTCCTGGCATCTAGCTGGCACTCAATAAAAACTGGAGGAAAAACAATGAAGGAGGGGAGTAATACGATCAGATTTAAATTGATAAAAGGCAATACTGGTGGTAGATGGAAAATTCTACCAAAAGAACACTGTATCATTACAAAGACACAAAGAAGATTATATATTTTCTCTATATATACAACACCTTCTGATATCATAGCAACAGTATTAACAACAGGAATGCCTAAGCTAAGCTCGCAAAAGAAATTTAAAATGGACATAGGCTTAAATTCCAGATATTCTGACTCACGGCCCAGTGTTCTCTCCACTAGGATGTAGCATCATTAAAAAGTCTTTTCCTTGCTACCGCTCTTTGAATAAATATTCTAATCTTATCTTCGGCAAATCAAATGGTTCTACTTATAGTTAGATGGCTGTCCCCTTGAAAATGCTCAGTGATTCCCAGAGTACACCACTTATTATAGAACTGGGATAAAAATCTACATTTAAATTTGTACTTAAATGATAGTGTCATTCTTTAAATGATGTCACATCAATTTGTCATTACAATTAAGCAATATGTGTGAAGTTCATAGCTCAAGTATCACCGTTAAATTGCTCCTGGTGGTTTTTGTTTGAAGACGGATGGGAATAAAGAAATTTTCACAGTCTTTACACTGTCATCCCATGCTATTTATAACAGGGACAGTATCTTCTTGAATTACGAGTAGTAGCACGCACAAGCAGCATGCATCCTGGTTGACCACTTACACTGAGCAGCGTTTATTCTAAGGAGACATAAAACATCACTGTGATTTCAGAAAATTAATTTTAGGTTTAATTCATTCTTTCTTTTGCTCGATAAATATTTATTTAGAAACCAAGTAAATATTTAACGAGGAAGCAGTACAATATAGTGGGTAAGAGCTGAAACTCTAGAATGTCTGGGTTTGAATTCTATCTCCACTGCTTATGAAGTATTTGTGACTTGGGCCTTAATCAATCTCTGTTTTCTCATCTATAAAATGGGGATGATTATAATACTTTCCTCTTAAGGTTGTAATAATTAAACAAGATAGCATACATCAAGTGCTTAGTACAGTAACTAACACACAAAAAGCATTTAGTGATGTTAGCCATTAAGAACTGCTTCCTAGGTGCTGGGGTTTCAATGGTGTATAAACCCAAGACTGCCCTCACAGAGCTCACCATCGATTGGGAAAAGGAACTCAGATGCATAAATAAAAGAGTGGGAACTCTAAGGTGGTCTTAAACAGAATTAGAGTCGCATTATAGATTCTAAAAATCTGCTGTAACCCATTCAATTTTTAGCTCCCCAAGGGATTTTCCTCACCATCTGGGCCATCAATTCGAACGGGTTTGAAAAGCCCTTACAATTTTCCTACATCACACCTCCTCCTCAGCAAGAAAGGCTCTGTGGGTGGAAAATAGCAAAGAACACTGAATGTTATACAGAAAGCAATCACTCTTCAGAAAACACAAGGGCCCTACAGACCAGAAGAGTCACAGAAACTTGTTTGGATCAGAAAAATGTGATTATTTCATTGTAGACCCAGACAAAGGAACTGACTACTGACTTTTTTTAAAGGGGGCAAAGAGGTATTCACCTTAAAGTACTTTTCTAACCGGAAATACAAGTTTGAGAACAATTTATCTAATTAGTTTTAATGAAACCTTTTAAACTAATAAGGATATATTTCTATTTTTATATAATACCTATTGAGCTAACACCTCAATAAATAATATAATGTCACTCTCACACATCAGCAGATTTAACTTTCATCAAAGGAGAGGTCACACATTAAAGACAGAAGCAATGTCAAAAAATAGAACACTTTGATTTTTAAGTATATTAGGGTGACATTATTAGAAAATTTCTACTGGGCAAAGCATAAAATGATGAAGTCAGAAAAACAAAAGAATCAAAGGGCAGAAATCTGGAAAGAAACATATAAAGATCAAGTACAGCAGAATTTGATTTACAAGTGCAGCACAGGTAATTACAAATGACAAATATTGTCTTATCCTCCAACACCACCACCGGACACAGTGAGAAAAGGATCTAAGTAGACTCCTTATGTATACACCTTCAAATCCCCTTCTAAGCAGTGAAGAGTGGAAGAGAAAAAGAAACTAAAGAAAATGAAACAAACTTCAACAAAATTGTTAAAATAACTTTGATATCTGTTCCTGGGCCTGCCTTTCCCAGACCAAGAGCCACTTGCTTAGGGTTTTCCCTAACACCTTCATCTTACATTTATCTCACCTCATTCATCCCCCATCCAACCTAGCTGCATTTCAATGGAGACTTTCTATAAACTCTGGCTTAACCCAAAGGATTGTCTCTACTGGTGGAGTATGAGTGGGAATATTAGTGGGAAAGACATCCTGGATGAAGGAGAGCTTATAGAACTATCCCTCACAAACAGCAGCAGGTGGAGCTCCACCTTGCAAGCTAGTTCCAAAATCACAGTTAGGAAGCTCAGAGCATCATAAAAATCAGGCCCAGCAAGATAAAAGATAAAATGTTGCTATTTGTCTAACTCACAGTTCAGTGCACTTTGACAATGTCCTTGTTATGATACAACAGAGGATTTCTCTTTGCCACTTTAGCTATCTTGTTAGAGGTAAGGCTAACAAAAAAAGATAGCTAACCCAAGTACAGAGAATACATACCTGTATCATTTGCCTTGGCATTTAAGCCTAAGACTACTGGTTCTAACTTTAGCTTAAAGTTGAAAAAGCAAAATCTGGCACAGGAAGAAATAGTTTTACTGTTTCTCCCAATTTATTAAAACTAAATTTGCAAATCCCAAATATCTCACATGAACTTTCTAATGGGTTACATTTGGTTTTGGTTATTGTGCTTTTTCCAAAAACTAGCTTTTGTTTCATTAAGAAACCTTTTTCAAAACAGAAGATTTCAGTTAATTTGGAATTGCTCTTAGTTTTCCTCTCTGAAGTTGAACTGTTGTGTCCACTCCTTCCCTAAAAAGCAGCCAATCTGCAAACTAAGGTTTCTGCATCTAGGTGGTGTACATACATGCATGTTGTGGCTGCAGGAAAAGGAATGGCTAGTCCTTCCCCAGAGGGCAGAGCATGAATCACACATTAGCACAATGCCTTGTGTGTACAGCAGACAATAAATCCTGGCTAGGCCCAGGGGATGGATCTGATGCAGATTTTTCGGGGAACTAAGCAGAAAAGAAGATATCCCCTGTGTGCATCATAAAGTTTATAGGTTTTACACAGATTGAAAATGATTAGAAAAAACTAACATAGTCCTCAAATTTTATAAGCACTAAATTTTCTTCAAGAACTCAAGGGCTAGAGTCCTTAATAATGGCATAAACTCAATATCAATCTTACAGTACAAAATACACATATGGAATAAGAAAATTAAGAATAGACTTTAAATTTATTTATTTATTTATTTTTTTGAGACAGAGTCTCACTCTGTTGTCTGGAGTAGAGTGCTGTGGCGTCAGCCTAGCTCACAGCAACCTCAAACTCCTGGGCTCAAGCAATCCTACTGCTTCAGCCTCCCGAGTAGCTGGGACTACAGACATGAGCCACCATGCCCGGCTAATTTTTTCTATATAGATTTTTAGTTGTCCAAATAATTTCTTTCTATTTTTAGTAGAGACGGGGGGTCTCGCTCTTGCTCAGGCTGGTCTCGAACTCCTGACCTTGAGCGATCCACCCGCCTCAGCCTCCCAGAGTGCTAGGATTACAGGCGTGAGCCACCGCACCGGGCCTTAGACTTTAAATTTAAAAAACCTGAAGCTCACTCCTTAAAACTACTTTCCATGATTTATGGGATTTATAAAATGGTACCTTGTAATACAAAAAGAAATCATGAAAACATTAACCTAAGGTAGACATTATTTGATCAGAAATACAGCAAATATTATTTAAAATGTAGACATTATTTGGTCGGAAATAACAGCAAATATTATTTAAAGTGAAACATAGTTTTGAAATTATTTTTAATGCTTTGCAATTTGAATTTTCCATTCCCTATAATGTTTACTTTCTCCATTAGTAGAAAAAAATTGAGAGCTGACTATACAATCAGAATTCAGTCTATTCCTCAAAGCCAGTCCCAGTAAAGATATAAGAAATATCCCTGGCAAAAGACTTTAAGCTGTGTCACTAACGCTTCAAAGAGGATCATCAAATGATTCGAGAGGTACTTCAGAATTTCACCGTCTACAATGAAAGTGTCATTAATGTACCCTGTTCCTGAGTGCATGATGCAGAACAAAGTGACCAGCTGAGACTCAATCTAATCAGGCAAAATGTCTTGAAATGTCGAATGTCAACCAGATATTAAAAACTGTTTCCATAATTTGCCAACTTTCGTAACACTTATTTAAGAAATTCCCTCCTTAAAAATTGTTTCTAAGTAAAGTTCTAACTATTGGGGGAGGAGGACAGCAAAGAGAAATTAAGATACATTCACTATTTCCATTTCTTTCTTAACAGTGTTTCCCCTACCCCAAGAAGCTCTGTGGGACATGCGGAATGGGGTGTGGAGAGGACAAGGAAGAGGCTTTTCTATGTTATATGTCACAAAGGGACCCCTCCAGGGTAGTGATGACTATATTCCAGTGCTCTTCCACAACTCCCAAGACACACCACTGCACTCTCTCTAGGTAATCCCCACAGTTCTGGAAAGTGCCAAGCACAATGTGGGCATTCAGTAAATATTTAATAATAAGAAACCAAATTAAATATGCTAAATTTGGTGAATTATGAGAAAGCACAAACTGAGGAGTCCTTTATTAACTGGTGCAGCACAGGTAAAGAGTAATTCTGGCCAGGATCTACCAAAGGAAAGAAGAACCCAAACATGTTCATTACTGACCAACTGAGGACCCCAATACACCAAAGAAGTCAGTTCAAAGCATAGAACAGCTGGAAATATCAAAATAAATCTATTCTTTGCTTGAAGGAAGAAAGACTAGAAGTAGGTAAAATACAGAACTAGCTACTGGATAACAGAAACGAGATTTAAAAGAGATTGTCTTCCTTTGGGTGGAAGAGCAGGTGATTAGAGTCCCAAGTAAACGTCTGCCAAAACAACTGGTCCCTGGATTTGAGAGAAACCTTAAAATAGAGGAAATAACCTTACATAGCATAACCTTGCTATATGTTTACTCTAGAGAATGATGAAGTAAAACAAAAAGTATAAAACCCCTTGCCTTACTGTTTATTTCAGCATACAAAACTACCATGCCCATCCCTAGACCCAGACCTTGTGGATAGAAATGAACAAACAAGAGGATGAGCAGGGAACCCAGGCCCTTTCCTATTTACACTGAACTTAAAGCCCACACATAACATAAATGCCTTCTAAAGGCATTTGCTAATGTTATATATAACCAGACAATGCTAATGGTTATATATAAGTCTGGCAAAAAAAAAAAAAAACATTTATTTACGTGTTAAATTTAGTTAAGTTTTGGTAATAAATCTTAGAAAACTGTCAGCATTGAGTTGGTCAAACAAGTGTGACAGGCAAAAAGTTCAATAGCAAGAAAGAAAATAAATCAACATTATTTCCCCACTTGCTAAAATTAGGTTTTGTAACAGAATAGTCCAAATGTATATACAAATACAAATATAGAAAACTCTTGTTTTTTCCATTGGCACAAGAAGACTATTTTGACTAAGTTTTGTCCTCAGATAAAATATAAAATCAGGCAAATTAAATAATTACATAGAAATAAAAATGTCTAGGTTAAAACACTATATAAGTACTGAGTTATGACCGTGCCACTAACTTGTTACATGACTACATACTAAGTAGGGTCTATTCCTTCACCCTCTCAGGAAAAAACGCAGTCTATCAAACATCTTAACATCATGTCTAAGATTAAGATTCAGGTTTCCAAATGCTTGTGTCCCTGACTTGAAATCACTCAGTCGACACATTATGTAACAACCTAACCCCGTGTGCCTCAAATGTTGATGTGCATGCAAATCACCATTTTGCTATTTTTAATGAAAATTCTGATTCACTACCTCCGCACTTGAGCCTGAAAATGTCCATTTTTACAAGCTACTTGTCTGCAGACCATACCTTGAGCAGCAAGGCCCTACACTACATTTTCAAAGGACTAGCTAGAGTTAAAACTTGGCAATGTTCCTAGCAGGGAGTGCACTGGGGGTGGTATCTGCTGGAAAGCATTTGGCAACATGGTGACCCTATTTCTCCCTCCCCCAATTCAGAGATGAAGTCAACCCTTTGTGTTCAGGGAACCTCGGGGCCACTGTAACCTCACTCTACTCAACCTTCCCCCTCTTCTATTATCTTAGGCATTTAGCTGCCAAGAGTACAACATGAAAAGCCCCACCTGAACATGATTTTGCATGTGGGGGTGGGAGTGGCAGTTGCTTGGAGCTCCACTCAGGTCCTGCTGCTACAACAAGAAAAACAAACTCTAATGCACCACCTCCCCGCCAAGTACCACCAAGAGCATCTTCACTCAGAAGTTTCAATATTGTGGGTTGCCTGATCTTGGAACATGGACTAAAAAGGAACAGGGGAGGAGTTAGTGAGCCTGTGGAAGAGGAAGTTACTGACTCTACTTACCTAATTCCAAAGCAATAGGGAGCTGGTGAGCACTGTCCAAGGCAGCCATCTCCCAGCCCTGATGCTTGACAAGGTAAACCTGAACCTCACTTGCCCTAGTCAAGAATAGCAGTGCCTCCAAGAAGCACGTTTAATACAGTTATGAGCTCCTTGATAAAAGAATCCATTGTTTGACTTTCAGACATTCAATACCAAGTATATATTTTAATAAATGTGTCATGTATAAAGAGACCAGACTGCTGCCTATAATATTTCATTCATTCATGTATTCACTCATTTATTCAACAAATACTCAACATTACTGAGCAGCTAGCAAATATTGTACTAAGGGTTAGGATACAAGCGAACCATTCCTACTCTCACAGACCCTGCACTCCAAATGTATTCTAATAATACCCACATATAACATATACATAAACAACATTCTAATTCTACACACACAATTGTGATTGCAATACATACTATAAAAGAAAAGTATAGCGAGCTATGAAAATGTATAATAGGAGGTATGAATCTGAGCAATCAGGAAAAGCTTCCCTCAGGAAGTGACATTTAAGATTGAATCTGGGGACCTGCACCGGGCCAGGCAAGATGGCGGCCATAGAGACCGAGTCGACACCTCTGACCCTAGGATCGCTGCCCACTGATCCACTGCTCCTCATCTTATTCTTCTTGGACTACCGGGACCTAATCAATTGTTGCTATGTCAGTCGAAGACTTAGCCAGCTATCAAGTCATGATCCTCTGTGGAGAAGACATTGCAAAAAATACTGGCTGATATTTGAGGAAGAGAAAACACAGAAGAATCAGTGTTGGAAATCTCTCTTCATAGACACTTACTCTGATGTAGGAAGATACATTGACCATTATGCTGCTATTAAAAAGGCTTGGGATGATCTCAAGAAATATCTGGAGCCCAGGTGTCCTCGGATGGTTTTATCTCTGAAAGAGGGTGCTCGAGAGGAAGACCTAGATGCTGTGGAA
>NW_012145967.1:4484879-4486759 GCF_000956105.1 Propithecus coquereli | reverse complement strand
GAATTTTATTAAAGCCATTATTCTTTTTCTGTCATTTGCTCCCTTGGTATAATGGTATAAGGAGTCTTCTTTGGATTGCTGTTTTGTCTGATCTGAATGCTTAGGGTGCATCTTCACAATTTTACATTTTAGTTTCTCGCTACTTTTTTTTTTTTTTTTTGGAGATAGGGATCTCACTATGTTGCCCAGGCTGGTCTTGAACTCCTGGACTCAAGCGATCCTCCCACCTGAGCCTCCTGAGTAACTGGGATTACAGGCACGTGCCCACGCCCAGCTATTCTTGCTACTTTTAAAATACTTCGATTACCTTTATCTCTCTTTGAACTAGTGTCTGTGATTCTTTTTATTACTCTTGTCCTAAAGGTTATGTCTTCAGTGCCTCAAAGCACATTGAAAAAGAACACGTGTCTGTTTTGTTTTGTTTTACTAGATATTTCCCATCTTCTACACTGTAGAGAATTTGGGGAATACAGAAAAAATTACCAGGAATAAAATACCTGCTCATAATGCCATCACTGTTAACATTTTGTTGTATTTCCTTTTAGATTTTTTTAAAACTGTGCATTTACTTTTACATAGTTTACATAATCCCATAGAGAACATGCCTTATTTACTGTAACGAAGAACTGAATTTTACACTTTGGTTCATTGTTACTATTTTTCCTGCAGGTGAATTTCCGATCATCAGCCCAGGTCGAGTATATGAATACACAAGCTGTACCACATTCTCTACAACATCAGGATATATGGAAGGGTATTATACCTTCCATTTTCTTTACTTTAAAGACAAGATCTTCAATGTTGCCATTCCCCGGTTCCATATGGCATGTCCAACATTCAGGGTGTCTATAGCCCGATTGTTTTGGTAATTTGTGCCTTTCAAGGAATTTGTCCATTTCATCTAAATGTTGAATTTATTGGCATAAAGTTATTGCCTTGATATCCTTTTAATGGCTACAAGAGCTATAGTCATGTCCTCTTTTGTTCTTAATATTGGTAACATTTCTTCTGATCATTGCTTTAGCTAGGAATACTTTTATTGATCATTTAAAGGAAAAATTACTTTGGTTTCACTGATTTTTTTTATTGCTTGCTCATTTTCTATTCCATTGATTTCTGCAATTATCTTTATTTCTCTCCTACTTTGGGTTTAATTTGATTTGATTTTCTTCTAGCTTTTTAAGGTAGAAGTTTTGTATTGATTTTAGACCTTCTAAGCCCTGTTTTAGCCACATTTCACAAATTTTGATATGTCATGTTTTTATTAACATTTAGTTCAAAATAGTTGTAGATTTCCCTTGTAATTTAATTTTGTTCTATGACTTTTCTGGAAATGTATTAATTTCTAAACATTTGGAGGTTTTTCAGTTATATTGTGGTTGCTAATTTCTAATTTTATTGTTAGAAAACTTGCTCTGTATTTTCGATCCTCTTAAATGTTTTATGGCCCAAAATTATGGTGCATCTTAGTAAATGATCCTTTGTGTATTTGAAAAGAATGTATATTCTGCTATTTGGGGGAATATTATTCTATAAATGAAAGGTCAAATTGGTTGACAGTGTTCTTCAAGTCTTCTATATATTTATATATTTTTTTTTTTGGTCTTTGTTCTATCAACTACTGAGAGACAATTGTTAAAATCTCCAAATATAATTATAGTTTTGTGTATTTATCTTTTTAATTCAGTCAGATTTGCTTCTTGTATTTTGAAGCTCTATAATTGTATCCAAATACGTTTGGTATTATTATGTCTTTTTAATGATGTGATTCTTTGATCATTATAAAATCTCCCTCTTTATCTCTGATAATATTCCCTGTCTTAAAGTTTAAAGAGCATTCAGGATTTTTTTTTGTCAGGCCAGTTGAGTTACTGTTGGGT
>NW_012145967.1:4478987-4483322 GCF_000956105.1 Propithecus coquereli | reverse complement strand
TAGTGAGCAAGAGCTAACCAGATAGAAAACCAGAGTTAATAAGCTCAAGACTTTGAGCTTCATATAATACTAATGTCAACAGGAAGCCCCTAAAGAATTTTGAGCAAGGGAATGAAAAATGCAGAATACAAAATCATTTTTAGAGTATAAACTCAATTATTTTTTAAAATGTACAGAAAAATGACTATAAGTAAATATATTTTTAAAATGTTAAATTGTTACATTACCCGGAGATAGCAGGATGATGAATAATTATTTTTCTTTATGTATACTTTCTAAGCTTATCAAATTTATACTGTCCATAAATTCTTCTAACAGTTAAAAACAGAAAATCCATGTCCTCAAACACAACTCTGGGGTAGCGTCCTTCTTCCCATGCCTCAGGAAGCCTTGCCATCACCACACACATTTACTTGCACAATACATCCTTGACCCCAGGCTTAATCTGCTGAACACTCTATGCTACTACTCTGCTGTACCCCTCCCCTCCACCCACTTCCAGAGCTGTAACTCAAATGACCACTTCTAACTGCTCTTCAGTACCAGGCCAAACTGACACCCAGTGGAAGCGAGACCCCGTCTCTACCAAAAAATGGAAAGAAATTAACTGGACAGCTAAAAATATATGTAGAAAAAATTAGCCGGGCATGGTGGCGCGTGCCTGTGGTCCCAGCTACTCGGGAGGCTGAGACAGTAGGATCGCTTGAGCCCAGGAGTTTGAGGTTGCTGTGAGCTAGGCTGACGCCACGGCACTCGCCCCAGGCAAGAGAGTGAGACTCTGTCTCAAAAAAAAAAAAAAAAGAAAGAATACTGACACCCAGTGAAAACAATGAACCCTGTAAGAATCTTAGCCAATGCTGTAGCTTAAAATATTTTATAATGTACGAGAAGAGGAATGGAAAAACAGCAAGAAAACATAAGCATGGCACATAATTACTTTAAATGTCTAATTGTCTTGGATTGCAAACCCCTGAGTTTGGGACTTTAAGCTCCTACATATCGTGAATTTATACATGTTGGGAATCATATTATATAACAACCCAATTATAACTAAGTTAAAAGAGTTCAACAGATTTTTTAAAAAGCACCTTCAAAGCAAAGCATTTGAAGTTTTCAACACTGCAGCAGTTTGGAATTTTCAAAAGATAGATGACTTTGTTACATAGCATCAGAGAAAAGATTCTGCTAACCAGACCACACTGCAATCTAAAGACATTCTCAGCGAAGAGCTTGAAAGTACTCCAGAATCCAGATGTTCAGATAACTTACCCTGACTTTAAAGCAAAGTATTTACTTAATGGTTTTAAGCTTTCCTACCTGACATTGTTTCTTTTCTGATAACTAACTGTACCCAACTTTTTCTTTCTTACCTAGTTTTTCTTTTGTGTATCTTCACCTTCATGTTCCCAAGCCAAAACTGAATTTCTATATATTGAAAACCCAGAATATGATGATAAAGAAACATCACATAAGGAATTAAACAGCCTAACAAAATTTACTAAGTGCTACTTACTATTTGTACAGATTTTGCTTTTGGTTAAAACCATAAATTGGAAAGTATATAAAGTAAGAATAGAAGATCCAAGATGGTTCAACATAAACCTAAAGCAGCATGTTGATTTTATTCGCTAAAGGGGCATTAGATTCCACAGATATATCCTCTGGTACTCTTCACTAGCATGGAACTCACTAGTTTTTGATATCTCACACATCATACCCAACTTAAACTCACTAGTATGGCTTATAATGGCAGACTGAGACCTTTCAAACCATCCATTCCAACTGCTCTTAGTAAGTGTTGCTCAAGCATTTGGCAAGCACTGAAGGGCTGAGGAAAGTAGGGGTTATTTAGGATGTACAGTAAGAGCTTTGGAGGTGCTGAAATGGGAGCAAGAAGGTAATATATTATTGGTAAATGTAAAAAATGTCTCAATATTTGTTTTGGTGTCAAAATTTTAAACATATGCCACCACTTTTGATATGGAATGAAACTCTGAATTAAGCTAAAGGGGAAATGGGAGAATTGGATTGGGAACGTATTAATAAAGTTGGGTTCTGGTCCCAGCTCCACCATTTAATATTCTTGTGATCTAAAGCTCATTATTGAACTTACCTAGGCCTTAGTTGCCTCTTGTTGAACTACTAACAGCAGTAGTTCTCAACTGGGGTTGATATTGTCACTTGTGGAGCATCTAGAAATGTCTGCAGTCATGTTGGGTTGTCAGAACCAGGATATTGCCACTGGCATTTAGAGACCAGAGATGCTGCCAAAGATCCTACAATGCACAAGATTGCCCCTGTAACAGAGAATTACCCAGCCCAAATGTCGACAGTGTCAAGGTTAAGAAACCTTGATTTACAGTATCTTTAGGCTTTAAGAGTCTATAACCTACATGTCTATGTGAGTTGAGAGGAGCAGAAACTTCACACAAAAGAATTAAGTGACTTGCTTAGATCAGAGTGTAAATCAGTGGCAAAACGTGGGTCTCATCATCAGCCCAGTTAATGAGTTAACTGCACTTTGCCTCTAAGACAACTCCTTCTTCCAGGGAAGTCCAACATGAACAATTATGCCAGGAGCAAGTTTTTCAAAATGTATCCAATCTAGCTAGGCCTGTAACAAGGCAGTTCAAGATTTTGCTCTCTTGGCCTGGCTGGGTGGCTCATGCCTGTAATCCCAGCACTCTGGGAGGCCTAGGCCGGAGGATAGCTTGAGCTCAGGAGTTCAAGACCAGCTTGAGCAAGAGTGAGACTCCGTCTCTAAAAAAAAACAAAAAAAACAAAAAAAACATTTTGCTCTCCAATGGGTACCCTGAAGTTATCAAGCAATAATTAATACTTTCTGACTCTAAAGACTTTCACTAATGCTTTGAAATAAGTATGAATATAATCCATGAGAAAGAGCTGGGAGGCCAGAATTTAATGTCCAACATGCTTTGGTTTAATGCCCAAGCATACGGTTTGTTTCAGTATTTCTTGAAAAATATATACTCTTTGGGACTTAAGCAGAGGTACTTTATTTGTTGAGTTACAGGGTGTTTTCCTTTTCTTTCATATTCTCCCTTACTTTTTCCTAATATGCAAAGATAGACATAGAAAGATAGATATTTCCTTCATCCTAACACTACATGGCACAATAATCTCAGGACATGAAATTTTTGTTGCTTCATTTCACTAAAAGTGTTTTAGAAAAGGCAATACTAAAACTCTCAGGTGGAAACAGTCTGTGGAACATGGAAGCCTATTTACATGGCATTTTCTTGTCCTGAACTCATCCATTCTTAATAGCTATTTATTTAATGAGCCGTTTATTTTTAATGTAAACTCACTGATTTACACTGGCAGTTCCTTTACTTTAAAATATGCTGGAATTTCCACTAAAATCTCTTATTATTCAAAGTTTGCTAGTTCAGGCATGAAATTTTCCCCCAGGGATAAGAGGTCTAATCTTTACTACAAATATCACTGAACCACTTTTTAAATCCAAGAATGTCAAAGAGAAACTTTTCTTCTTTACTCATGAAACCTAAAGCTAGATTTTGTTTTTTTAGAAAAACTAAGGACAATCTGTACTTTAGATAAAATATTTTTCCAACATAGGAAAAATGAATTTTAAAACTTGCTATATCATCAAAATAAGCCATAAGAGAAGCTTTTATAAGAGAAGGTTCCCATAAATTAGGAATGTAACCTAAGTTTTGGAAAACCCGAGGACTAATCCTCCCTCAGAACTCAGAGGGAATAAAGCAGAGAATGATAATATTTTACATTTGTATAACATTTTATAATTTCTAATACCACTGTCACACGCAATCTCATCTGGTTCTTGTAACAATCATATAAAGTGGGTATTATAATCCCCTCTCTCTAGATTAAGAGTATAGGGCTCAGGTATGTTAGGAGGCTATTAAAATCTCAAAACTAGAAAGCATCAGAGATCAAAGTGGAACCCAGATCTTCTAACTCTAAATAAAATAAAGATTTAAGAAATAATAAAATAAAGATTAAGAAACATACAAACTAGTTTATGCTTCTTATCTGTCAAAGCTGTAATATGTTTGAACAGAAATGCTTGTCAGCCCCCCCTAAAATAGCTAGTGAAGTACCTGCCCCCTTCCCAAGCCCACAACTAAAGAACAGAAACTCACTCCTTATGCTGCACTGTTCTCTCATCAATGAATATCTGTCTACCTATTATGTCCTAAACACTGTGCTACACACAAGAGAAGGTTTCTGTCCTGAAGTCACTGACTATTTAAAAAGTCAAGACACACATACAGGAATAATATATCTCCATTAAAGATTTAAATTAGTGGGTCAATATAACACCAAAGA
>NW_012145967.1:4474167-4475327 GCF_000956105.1 Propithecus coquereli | reverse complement strand
TATAATTAACAAATATGAACTAATTCAATTAATCAGCTAAAAATTCTCTTACATGCCTATAAAATCACTTCTTTGGATGTAAAACTCATATAGCTAAAGTGGGTTATCTAATAACAAAGGGAAAGAAATGTGGATATTTGGTGGTAGTGTGAGAGAGGTGGGGTTTAAATTATTTTCAAGTGATTTGGATTAAAACCAATATTATTTCCCCAAGGTCCAAAAAATGAATCACATGCAAAACTGGGAAATGAATCCAGAATGCCTAACACCCACGATGCTGTGCTTCCTCCTTCACCCAGAAGAGTATCTAAAAGGCGGCAAACAATGGAGCCTTCCAGAGATGCAGTGGGTGGTTTTTGTCCTCACAGGACATTGGGCTGAGCCTTTCAGTAAACCAGCATTTCCATCCAGCAGAAATCAGAATGTCAGATTTCATCTGGAAGCTCAGGGTTACTTTGGACTTTGCCTCTGATGTCTTCACCTGCATCTGTTACTAGCAGAGTAAGTAGCTGCTGTTTCAGCTGGCTCTCGAGTGTGAACAGCTGTAATTCTCCAAATTTTAAGTTGCTGGATCTCGAATGATAGATGTTTTCTTCTCAGACAAACTGATCCAAGGACAGAGATTATAAATTGTAGGACTGGGAGTATCTTTAGAATAACAGAGCCCCATCCTTAATTTAACGATTCTTAGCAAGAGGCATACAACCCTTCTCAGGAAGAACATCAGAACATCCTGGGGGTGTATACAATGGAATAACAGCAAATATTTTGAGTTTATTTTATAATTGGAAAAAAAACCCAAAAACTTTACCCTCATAATATGAACACTTAAAGAAAGGTACGCTCCTTTATGTTAATCAAAAGGGGGAATAGGTAACAAAAGTTAAGATTCCGGTTTCCAGAAGTATAGGAGATTAGATACTCCAGAGGGCCTTTGTACTTAACAACTAGTCCTGCATAAACTATAGTTTTTACTGCATCTCTGGGCTCATGGAAGGTGGGGCAATCTTTAAAAGGACAAACCAAAATAGCTATGGGCTGAAATTGGAAAGCAGTAGGATGGGTGGGTGACGTTATCCTGAGGGCAAATGCTCATTTTAACACTTCAATAGGGAGACCGAGCCTGAGATTTTTAAAGTATGCCAGAGATCCTGAAAGGG
>NW_012145967.1:4471362-4474117 GCF_000956105.1 Propithecus coquereli | reverse complement strand
TATTTTGTAAATAAAGTACATTTAACTACAATTTCCCATTTTCCCTATGTATGGTGACTTTTGGGACATCCTGTAGAGGCATATAGTGGCATTCATTGTGAGCCCTACAACTTCATGCCCCAATCCTAAATGAGTCAGACAACACGGCAGAATATTCCTGGAAGCCATTCCAATGCCAAGATGACCAGCAATAACCTATACATAGCAGCAGCTGTGGCCCACATAAATGAACCCACTAACCCAAACTGAATATGCTCCCAACTCAACCCCTCTGAGCTGGGAAAAATGCCTATGACCATTTCAATACTACCCAACATAAGGAGAAGCATGACAGAGTGGAGGCAGAGTAGAAGAAGATAACAGTCTTAATTGCCTGTAGCATCTTACTTTTGCAAATTTGAGGACACACTGCTGGCCTAAAATCCAGGGCCTTGTAAAGGGTTCCCCTCACAAGTGAGGGACCCTAAAGCCTTTTTGATGAGCTTCATTTTAAATTTGCCTCTAAATAATTAAGACTCAAATGAATTGTAGCATAGTAATAATAGAAGTAGCAGCAGCAGCAGCAGTTAGTAATCATAAATTTCTACCACTTATTGATGAAAAACAAAACCTAACACTGAGAGCTTACTACTATGCCAGGCACTCTGCTAAGTACTTCACATGGATTATTTAATGTTAATTTTACTGTATTAATTAGTGTTATTTTTGTTACTACTTAGACACTTTGATAGGAGTTTTATATATAGTCACTGTTTGCAAAACAACCTACAAAGTTGTATATTATTAATACTACCCTTTTATAGATAAAGAAATTGACTTCAACAAGTCATACAACAGAGCTGAGATTCAAACCTTGGTTTAGCTATGCTCTTTCCTAATAAAGAGGAATTCAGAAGAGGAAGAGATCAGCTCAGTCTAGAGATCTTTAAAGGTGTTTACAGAGAAGTATATGAAGCTGGATATTGGGGGTGAAAGAGGAGATGGGGCCCTGCATTTGGGGTAGAGGGCCACAAAAACAAAAGAAGAGAAAGGGTAATGCCAGGGTTATTCAGAAGACAGTGATGAAATCATCTACAGAGCCAAAGGCCATGCTACAAATCTTATGGTCCCCCAATAGTAAATGAATGAGCTAAACTCTTAGGACCAGTTTTCTCCATTTCACATAGCTATAATCTTGTAAAAGAAAAAGCAAAAGCAAGATTTCCCTAGAATCCAAATCCATCTCCCCAGTTTCTCTATGGAAAGGGTAGATGTGGGCATGCAAAGAAGTGCCCCATCTCTTTCATCCAGAAAGCCAAACCCAGTGATTTCTCTCCTGAGGTAAGATGGTGTCCACTGCAAACCCAGCATGTCACATTATTATTCCACTATAGATTAGGCATAGAAAAGCACAAGTCATGAGGCTTAAAATTGAAGCCTCTAAGCTCCCGCTAATTTTCTTCCTCGAGGCTGCATTAGAAGAGCTTTAAAAAAAAATGTGAGCTAGAAGGTGCTGCTCACATATTAGAACAGAAGCAACCAAAGTTTTAACAGATTTACTCTCCACATAGGAAACGTACTTGGCAAGAAAAGCATAGAAAGTGAAATCTGTGAGTTCAAGAGAGAACAAAACACAAAACATATTCCTCAAAAACGTTACCTGACTCTGAACTCACTCTAAGGAACAGTTTGCTATGATTTGCAAACAGCATGTGGGATACTAGCCACAGGGCAGTAAGAGGAGAAAATATTTGTTCTGGCTTCATTGAGGTGCACATCCCTCATGCAATATTATAAAACACCCTCATACCACTATTGTGTAAATTAGAGGAAGCAAGGTAGAGTGAGGGAGAAAAAGAAGACGGGGAGAGGTCTGTCAGAAAGGGACACCAGAGGTACACAAAAGAGGAATTCCAGCAATAATCTCATGGCGGCATTTTGTTGTTTTTCGTATGGCTTAACTCTGCCTACCTCCTGGAGCTGTACTAACGTGATAAAACACTGTGAAAACCATAGATTAAGCATCTCTAAAATTGCATGTATACTTGGTTTTTCAATTTTAATCAAAGTCTCAACTCAGACCTACCTCTAGAAAGTAATTTAAGTTGGAAATGTATAGAGAATATGACCAGATGTTTGACATTAACAGTCATCATTTATAAAATTATCTTAACAGAAAAATCAGGCTTCAGTGGAATTAATGGAAAGAACATAATAAAAAAATAATACTTTTATATATCAGTCCCCCAAAATAGAATATAAAACTTTTTATGTATGTGCATAAAGGTACTTTTTTGGAGGAGAGGGTCCACAGATTTCATCTTTTCCTATAAAGTATTCAAAACATAAGCGACTTCACTGATAATTCCCTCAAGATAGAAAACAGTGCCTGGTAAATAAAAAACACTGAGGTATTTGTTCTTCCTGAGCCACTGCTCTAGAGATTCAGAGCTAAGGTTCTAAGTTCATTCTTTATGGACCAGTGGACTTGCAAGCTAGACCAAACATGGTCAGAGTGAAAACTTCATAATTCAGTCTGCTTAGAAATCAGACTGAATTAAAAATGCCAACTAATTAGCTATCCACTTATTCTTTCTAATAAGCAAACACAGAACTATTAAAACACCAGATCTACTAAGTACGGTTGTAGAGATTTAAAAAAAAAAAACAAAAAAACACAAACTCTGAAGCTCTTAGAGGAGGGCTTCAAATCAAGTTTACCTGGCTCTAAAATACATCTAAGCTTTTAAAAGGGGAAGAAATTTCTGTTGACTAC
>NW_012145967.1:4465067-4467422 GCF_000956105.1 Propithecus coquereli | reverse complement strand
TGCCCAGCTGGCACACAGTAGGTGCTCAATAAATGTCCACTGACTATCAAGAGGTGAACCAAGGCATTAACTCAGATTATTTTGTTTGTTCCAAAAGAACAGGGGAGGTGGGTTCTCTTAGCAGCTCTCTTTCGGTTTTCCGGTTAACCATTTGCTGAGGATGCTGCAGCCGACTCCCCTACCCAAAAGACAGTGACAACTAATCTCGCAAATCTCACAAAAAATACATGATCAAACAATTGAGCTTCAAGTCAGCCCCTCCTTCATCCACTGTGGCTGACATTAAGAAGCTAGAAAAAGGCACAATCCACATGCTATCACATTAAACTAAACAAATTAAGTTTTTCCATTACTAGTGCCAAATTTTAAATTCCACTATTGTATCTACTGGAATGCAAAACAAAATGCAATTTTTTTCATTATACAAAAAATATCCTCCTCATTAAAGAACACTTGGAAAACAAACGAAAGAATAAAAGAATAAGCCAGGAAAACAAGCAAGTAGTAAGCATTAAGAGCCGTAAGACCTACCACTCAGAAACAGACCCTGCCAACATTTTGGTTCATTTTCTTCCATTCATTTCCCGTAAGAATAAGATGTTTTGTGTAATTGTAATCATACACTATATACTGGTATACCTGCAGCTTGCGACACTTAAATTATATCGTAAGCATCTCTCCATCTTTTCTCCTTCTTAACCTTGTAACTGCATAAAGTAGATGGCAGAAAGAAGATTTTGAAGTTAAATCATGCCAAGAAATACTTACCATTCTCCTTCTTCCACAGCAACTAGTGCAGTAAAAACTGAGACTTTCCAGAAGTTCCTAGGGCCACTGGAATTGAGATACATAAAAATGCCTAGATACATAGGCAATATTTAAGAAATGTTAACTGACTTTCAAGTGAGAAAGACAAACTGAATATTTACTAGAGTCACCTCTGGAAAGATACAAAAGAAATTAAATTCAGCCTCTATTCCCAACAAATTTTTAATATCACTGAGAAGACACAGTGATACAGATACTGACAGCCAGCAACTAAAGCCCAATGTAATTCAGCATGCTGTCACCCTGGTTCTTCAAGGGCTGGGGATGCTTTATACATTTCGCACCCCCAGCATGGAGAACAGGGCCTGGTATACTATAGACACTCAATAAATCTCTATTGTGCTGAAATGAACTACAGACTGAGATCTGTGCTTATTTAGAGATAGGAAGGATAATTGTGAGCTGAGGTTGTCAGATATATTACACAGCATGGATGCAGCAGAATTTGACTTTGGCAATAACTTGCAGAAAGAAGGCTGAACCATAAGAAGCCTTGGGATACTCTGAAAATGAAAGAAGACATAAGGAAAAATGTTTATATAGTCCTAATTTTATTAACTAGTTTTATGTTTCTATACAAGCAGCACTGAAACCTCTGCTGTACATATTAACTACTCACGGGAAATATAATATATATCACATAATAGATACTACTTAAAAGCAAAGAAAACACACCAACACAAAATACTACAGTATTCAGCGAACATCAGAAACAAGGGCTAACTCTCAGGAAGCTTTGTGTGCCACAAGTGGCAAGAGACAGTTAAATTGAGGCTTTAGCTCTCTGTATAGAGTACCATAGTGAACACTGTCCTTGCTAAACTAGGTGTAAAAGAATGTGCTTACCAAAACTTTCTTTCAGGATCTCTTTATACTCCAGTGGAGTTATTTGCATATACTGCTAGAATTCACAGGGTACATACAAAGATGTGAAATTTGTATTCAACCCTAATAGCATCACATTCGCACCACCTAATTATAAACGTATCTTAAAAGGGAATCCAACTTCATAACTAGGGCATCGTTCAGCACACTCCACACATCCTAATTTCATTCACACAGATTTTCCTTTCTTTTACCCCACTTGTGCTTTAAAAAAATTCAAAGAATTTATGGAGAAGGAATTTGTTAATATCACATCTCTAACAGCTGCTAGTTGAATGTACTAAATCCATAGCTGCTTCTGTTACATTATGTGGCCATCTCAGAAGACATGCTTGATAAAAGTCTGATTTCTTCCGAAAGAACTGATTGAACCTACCTTATGAGGCTGCCATAAGAGCAAGTTTCACAGAGCTTAGTTGTGTGAATGATAATTCTGTCTGGATGTAATACTGCAATTACTATAATTAAGTATCTCTAGTATCCATTCAGTCTCCCCAGCCTGAAGCACTCAAGAACAAATGCCCATCGACAAGTCATTTGGGAATGAGCAGCTGATATGAAGTATTACATGCTTTCAAGGCAGGTGTTCTTTGTTTTTCTTAAAACATACACAGAAGTCTGACAATGATTATATCTGTCAGA
>NW_012145967.1:4462602-4463647 GCF_000956105.1 Propithecus coquereli | reverse complement strand
TTTTAAAGTATGCTTAGGATACATACCAAATAATGAAAAAAGAGCCCCCTACGAAAAAAGGTAGCTACACACCTTCAAAGTGGATTAATACATTCTACAACCTTGATTCTTTGTCATTAGTCCTAGTTTGCAAAATTTGATCCTTACTCCTATTCTCTGCAGGTAAATTCCAGCCCTTAGTAGCCAGAAGCCACAAAACTAGCCCCTCAAGGAGAACAAAATCTGAGGTTAAGAGTATGTGAAGCTCTTAGCATTTTCTAGTTTTATTAACAAACTACCAAGTTGAAACCCATTCCTGAGCTAAACTGCCAAATGCTGCTGCAATAAAAACTGCAAAATTTCATGTGAACAGACAGTTTCAACAATAGGGAGTTGTTCCAGGCTGGTGAATAGGACAGTGTCAGTGTGACCAACACAGCGCGTGCTGGACATTCCTGACACCCTTGTCCCCTGCCTAGCCTTTGATCACTTATATCTTCCAACCACATCTGGTTTTGGAAATCACTTTCAGGCAAAGTATATGGACACCATCTACACACTGAAACTCATCCTTTGTCACAGAGCCCTGTTTCTAGCACTTCTGACCCAGACTCACTTTTTACTCCCACCATCACGAGCATCCCATCGGAAAGAGCACCAAACACAGGAACGCTGTGTTTTCCTAAGTCTATCCACCCTCACTCCAGAACAGTCCTTTCGTGTTTTAATTTGCATGTTCTGGAAAACATCAAGGGATGACAGTGACAACTAAGCCAAACAATAAAACAACCTAAGAACTGAAAAAGGTCCTGGTCTGGTTACCAGCAGATGCCCACCCGGGGAAGAAGTGTGGTGTAGTACTTTAAGGTAGACATGAATTTGAGTCTTCCCCACTACTCAGAATCCAGCCTTGGAAAGCAGATTCCACTTGACTCTGAAAATGCGTTAATAAAACCCACCTCAAGACTAGTTTTACCAAGCATATTAAGGAAAAAAGATTGTAAACATTTAAAAGATGAGATTTAAAAAGCATTTTTTCATGTCCTATTTATTTAAAAAGGGTATA
>NW_012145967.1:4460611-4462552 GCF_000956105.1 Propithecus coquereli | reverse complement strand
CTTGAGCCCAGGAGTTTGAGGTTGCTGTGAGCTAGGCTGATGCCACGGCACTCTAGCCAGGGCAACATAGTGAGACTCTGTCTCAAAAAAAAACACCATATCTGAGAGTCATAAGAAACAACAAACAATAGATTTAGATCCCCAAGAACTTCAGATATTTCAAATACCAGACATGGAACATAAAATAGCTGTACATAAACTATTTTTAAAAATCTATAAAGGAGTGAAACTAAGCAAGCAAAGAGACCAGATTATAAAAAGAACCAAGCAAAATTTTAGAAATAATAACATAATTGGTAGAAAAAGTTCGTGCATTGGTTAGATAATACATTAGATACAGTAGAAAGCAGCAGTAGTTAGCTGTAAAACAAAAATGAATTAAGAAACTCAGAACAGAACAAGAGACAAGAACATGAAATTATGACAAAAAGGTTAACGGTCCTCTAGGATAGAATGACTAAATATGTTTAATCAGAGTTTCAGAAGGAAAAAATTAAGAAAAGAGAAGCTAGACAATATTTGAATGGATAATACCCGAGAATTCTCAGGAAAGAAATTCACAGATACACAAAGCACAACATATAACAGGTAGAATAAATGAAAAGAAATTCACCCTATACACCTTGCAGCAACATTTCAGAATGCCAAAAACAAAGACAGGATCTTTAAAATAGCTGGAGAGAAGACAGGAAACCTAGAAGAGATTGAAGATATGAATAACTACAGACTTCACAACAGTACTAATAAAAACCAGAAAGCATATATAGTCCAAGTTCTAAAACAAAATAACTGTCAACCTAAAATTATGTATCCAGGCCGGGGAGGGGAACCTGTGGCCTTCTGATTTTAAGATTGTTCTTTTTTAAGCACCAAAGGAGGGAAGAAACGCTTCATCTTTCTTTGCTGTACCCCTTTTAATAAAAGGATTTGTTCTGTGAAATTTGGATTCAGTCAAAAGGACACATTCACAGATCCAGAAGGCTACATGTGGCCCCAAGGCCACAGTTTCCCCACCCCCTACCTAACAGAGTCCGAATTTCTCAGCCTGGCATTTAAAGTGCTTTAGGATCTAGTTTCTTGCCAAAGTTCTCTTTGATGGCCAATGTGGCTCCTCAATTTACTAACTGTGACCTTGGGCCAGGTAATCAGCCTGCCAGAGGCTCAGATTCAGTATCTGCAAAATGAAACCTATAAAAGTGACTACTAATACCAATTAATTATATAAAACTAGATGGTATAGCAAAACAAAACAAAAGACCCATTAAGATAGTTCAGGTACTATGGACTGAATGTTTTGTGTCCCCCTGAAACTCACAGGATGAAACCCTAACCCCTAATGTGATGGTATTAGGAGGTAGGGGCCTTTGGTAATTAGGTTTAGATGAGATCGTGAGGATGAAGCCCCCTTCATAGGATTAGTGCCCTTATAAGAAGAGACATCAGAGCTCTCTCTCGGTCCACCGCATGAGAACACAGTCATCTGCAAGCCAAAAACAGGACCCTTACCAGGAACCAAATCTGTAGGAACCTTGACCTTGGGCATCCGGGCTCCAAAACTGTGAAAAACAAATGTCTGTTGTTTAAGCCACTCAGTTTGTGGTATTCTGTCATAGAAGCCCAAGGTCACTCAGACACCAGGTAAAGCAATCAGCACAATGCCTGGCACACAGTTTTCAATAATTGGTAGCTGTTATTATTTATCACTACAATAATAACTTGCTGGTCACAAAACACAACATCTGCATTTCCAAGTCTGGGCCTTTGTTCATATTATTTCTTCCACTTTAATGGCTATCATCACTCCCATTTCCCCAACTCTGCATTTATGTCAATCAAAATTATCCCTAAAAGTCCACCTAATTCTTGAAATTCTCCTCTACCGGGCCAACCCAGAGTGAGGGCTCTCACTTCTGAACACATAAAATATTTACCCTAATGCTG
>NW_012145967.1:4449601-4451491 GCF_000956105.1 Propithecus coquereli | reverse complement strand
TAAATGAGATAATGGAAGTGCCCAGTATATAGTACATGCTCACTAAATATCAGCTGTTTTAGTCCTCCTGTCCAGCTGTCTAGGGATATGCAGATCTAATGAGAATTCCAACAATGGGAAAGAAAATGAACAAAACTCCCAAGTTTATGAGTGTATCTTGATCGAATGGCCCAAATGCTATTTCCAGGTCTGTGTGGTCTCTTCAGCCAGGCTGGAGACAAAAAAGGTTGATATCCAAGCGTTTTACTTCTAGGAAGGGAAAGCAGTTCCTTTGTTTATGGCAAGAGTCACATATTCACAGCAGATCCCCAGAGGGCTGTGACCAAGAAGCCAGACAAGCCCCTGAGTTCTGCCTCGCTGGTACTTCGCAACGCCCTTCCCTCACTCTCCACTTCTCCTGGGCAAGGAACTGCTCTGCAGCGTCTTCTAGCAAGTTCCCAAGCCCACGCCGCAGGAGCCGCAGTCCTTCCACGAGGCCGTGCCCACCGCCCGCGATGAGTCTCCTAGCAGGAATCAGCCCCCCGCCGGGTCAGGCCCCTCCCTTGCCCGGGACAGGCCCACCGCCCCAGTCGAGCCCACCACCGGGAGTAAGCCCACCGCAAGGCACAGGGTCCCCCGCCCTGGTCAGACCCACTCCCCGGGACGGGCCCCTTGCCCAGGACTAACCCCTGCCAGGGTCGAGCCTCCTGGGCCTCCCACGGGCCCCTGCTCCGAACCAAGCCCAGATCCCACCCCCTGCCGCCTGGGCCCCCGCCCCTCCGGCCCGGGACCCTCGGAGTCCTCGGAGCCGGGAGCTCTATTCCCGCCCCTGCTGGCTCCAGCCGTTTCGGCCCGCTCTGCTTCCCTTACCCTCAGACCCTAGTCTCCCAAGGCAGAAACGCACAAACTCACCCCTGAAAAGCAGCAACAGGAATAAGCCGGGCAATCGGGCGCAGAGCCGGAGTCCTGGCCGCCGCCTCAGCGCCATGTCGAGGGGAGCTGAGGGGCCCGCGGCCGCGCGGCGCACACAGTAGTCCCCGCGCGCATGCGCCCCGCTGCCGAGACCCTGCGACCCGCCCCCAGTTACCATAGCGACCACCAGGCCCCGGCCGAGCCGGCACCATGGTGACAGAGGAAGCTGAAGTCTGGTTGCTATGGATGCAGCGATGCTCTGGATCGGGCCCAGGGGGTCTCTTTCAAGGAACTTGTGGAAAGAGAGTAAGGAAGCATGTTCAAGAGTGGGGCGAGGTACATTTCTATAGCAGTAGAATAAAAACATCACTACGGGTCGGAGAAGGAACACTCCGTTAAGATGTGGGAAATGAAGTGTCCCTTATTTTACAAATACGGATGCAGCCCAGTTATCTTGGAAGCATTATTGCCTTCACATCTTCTGGGCCCCCGATTCCAGATTTGATGGAAGGAAAAAGCGCTGAAATTTGCTTAAAACATAATCAAGACATACATTATACAGCACGTAAAAGCAATGTCTTGCTAAAATAAACATAATCTGTGTCTGTGATAGATCAAAAGCATGATGGTATACCCAACAGTTTAATCTGCAAAAAAGCAGGCTAAGTCTTTGCTCTCATTTTTTAATATTAAGAGATTGCAAGACTAGGGAAGAAAAATGGAGCAGAATATTATGAAGACCAGCAGACAAGATGAAGAGAAGAATAAAATGAACTTGAAATTGGACAGGAGAATTTGAAGTGCCATTTAAAACTGTGGAAAATTCTTGAAAAGCTTCTATTATTTTATCTAGTATAGAAAGTAAATCCCCTAGTATAGAAAGTTGCTCCCAGAAACAACATGGTAACAACAGAATTCTGGGCATAATTGTTAGCAAAATATGCCAGAGTTTCAACAACTAATTTTTTTTACAATTATTTTGACTTTAATTAGTATTTG
>NW_012145967.1:4444860-4448580 GCF_000956105.1 Propithecus coquereli | reverse complement strand
TGTTTCAGGTCCTGAAACATGTACCTGAAAGTCACAGGTCCATGTACCTGAAAGTCACAAGTAAAGTGTGTAAAAGTTATTTTATAGTGGTGGCCTCTCTCCCTTCATCAAACACAAAATAGAGAAATTGAAAAGAAGAAAATTCTTCTTAGATCCACCGACATTTTTTTCTGTTCTCTTTTCTCTTCTATTCCCCTTAGCTCCTGGTCACATGGCCAGACATATTTACCTAACTGAAGGAACCGTTTTGATTACTTGGGAAATGTGAGATGGTGTTTGACTGTGGACAGACTACAGTTTTCAGAAACCAGTGCCTCTTTTCTCCCACTGAATTTCCTGTGTCTGCGTTGTGTAATAGTCTGTCTGTTAGATGGTCTTCTCTGCTAGGGAATCTTTTGAAACTCAGACTGAGATTACAAAGAAAGGCGGCATGAATATTCTACAAGGGGCAGAGGTTCTTAGGAGAGTGGATGGCAGGTGCTTCATTGTAAAACATTGCTTTCCTCCACATATGGATTCCGCATGTCATTACTAGTGGCTAAGACATGATCCTGGAATGGAAGCCTAACTAGGGATGCAGTAGGGCAGGGTGGGACACATGGTGTCTGTTCCTCCTGAGGATTTCATTGTTCCCTAGAGAGCTCTGTCACTGTTCAGAAGGGAATCAGAGCTCAATGAGGCCAGAAGCAAAGCTCTGGAAGTATTCCGTGAGCCAGGCTGAGGAGTCTGTGTCTCTGTCACAGCATATGCATCTGGATATGCTCATTTCTAACGTGTGGCTTACAAAGGAGAGATACATTTCTTTCAAAAGCTCAGGGAACTAAATACGCTTGTGCGGAGCGTAAACAATACTCTTCAATACAAACACAGAGTGCAAATCAAGTAGCAACAAATAGTGGGGTTTCCTGCGAGACTTGCCTCTGGGCAGACTTGAGGAGTCTGTTTTCGGTTTTTTTATTTCAAAATATTAAGGAGGTACAAATGTTTTTGGTACATGGACAGCTTTTATAATGCTTAAGTCAGGGATATTAGTGTGTCCATCACCGGAATAGTGTTCATTGTACCTGTTAGGTAGGTTTTTACCTTTTCCCTCTCTGTTTTTTGTAAACTTGGGAAAGTTACTTAACTTCCCTAAATCTTGGATTCTTTGTCTGTAAACTAGGGATAATAATACTCACCTCAAATGGTCATTGTGAAGATTATGTGAAATTAACACCTGAAAGATACTAGGTGCTCAAGAAATATTTATTATCTATGTTTCTTCCCTTTCCTACTATTTTCGTTCAGATCAAGCAAAATGGTTGCGATATTCCTGGAGAGCTTTGCTAAAGGAAGGGACCTCCACTCTGGGGGGGTGGGCCGAGGGGATGAGAAGCAAAGAGGGAGGGAGTTTTATATCCATATGTGTTTATTTTCTTTGTGTGACTATATTCTTAAAAAGTAACACCATCATGTTTCTGTTCCTTCGTTGTACCATTATACAATCATCTGAAGTCAACCCTCACAGCTTGAGAGAAATGGGATCGTTTGAGATAAGTCTCTGACCCCGGAGTCCATTCATTAAAGCGTTTATCTTCAGGGTTCAGCGAAGATATGGTTACATTTCTGCTGTTCCAGTCCTCCTCCCTTCAAGTTCTATCTTCCTCCCAGTGTTTTCAGCTGTGTTCTCCCACTTTTTACCCCAACTATCATCCCCTGCTCGTTCTCTTCAAAGTATCTCTAGAACTCTATTTAAATAGGAAAACCCCTCCAGCACTCATCTAAGGAAACAGTAGCAGACAAAACTTCCATTTCTTCCAGTAATATATGCTGCTTATGTTTCTGTAGAAGAAGGAAAGTTCTTCTGCAGCTCAATTCATTTGCATATTCCTCTCCTTTGTAGTGGTCTGGTTGACAAAGTTGGTACTAACGCAAAATTTTTGTCAAGTGGCTTCCTAGAAAGAGGCCTTTATAAGGAGCTGTTTAATAAACCTTTCACATTTTACCAACCAAAAGGAGGCTAGATGTTCATGTGCTTGTGTGTGTGTCTTTAAGTAAGCATATCATACATGCCAGGGGTTAAAGAAAGTCACCCACTTATGTTAGGGCAGAAGTTTAAATGTCCTGGAGGCACCTCCATCAGTCAGAGCCTCTTTTCTCACCAGTGCACATAAAAACACAACACAATAACCAAGAGTGGACAATAACATGCACAACAGAAGCCCCTTGACATAGAATTTGTTTCCCCAAGACTGAGGTCCCTAAGAATTACAAACCCCAAGTCCTAGTGAAGAATGTCACCCACACTGCCTCTGTCAGGGTGTCTGCCTCAGTTTGTTGTTAGAGGATGTGGAGAAGCAAGGCTCGCCTGGGTCCCCCACCCCACGGACACCAGAGATGGGGTGTCTGAGATAGCTAGTAAACAACAGTCCCCAGACTCCCTCGAGGAGGGACACGAGTGATGACATAAAACAGACCAGTACTTTTTTTCCCTTCACTTGATCTGTTGAACGTTCAGGCTGGATTGGGGAGAGGTGAGAAACTCTTTTCCTAGACTGTGCCCCAGGGTTAAGGACAGTGATGAGCCCGGAGGACATGTGTGCTGCCTGAGTTGGCTTGAAGCAAAGGGGTGGGGGAGGTGATCTCAGGGTGGGGCAGGAGGGCAAACAGGTACCTGCTGTGTCCAGCTCCAGTTATGTGCCTCCAGGATGCCCCAACTCCTCTGTTTACAAATGGGAGGTCTTTTTATTCCAGCCCTCCAATTAGAGGTAATTTTCTTTTCACACAAATTGCACAGCGGAGTGTTTACTTCCTGGCAGCTCCAGAGAGAGCAGGAGTCTCCTGTGCTAGCAGGATCCTGCACCTTACACTGATCCCTGGCTGGAGTCAACCCCTGCCCCAGGGTTTCCTGAGGACACTGGGCCCAGGGGTTTGGCATGCTAACTTGTATTGCTCAGACCTTTCCAGGGATGAGGAGGGCACTTTTTTGTGTTTGTCACTGCAGAGGTTCTGGATATTCTGTTCCAGGACTGGAAATGGCAGGGGGCAAGCGGGGCATTTGATCCCATTTCCCAGGTCTCTAACATAATGAGGGTTATCCCACAGGAAACCTTTTCCCCAAAGATTATTCAACATCATGCCCCTAAGCAAGTGGACAAGGGCTCTGGATAAGATTCTATAGTTTCTCTTTAATCCCATGGAATTATATTCCCACAAAATTTTGAATCAGGAGAAGTGGATGTGTTTGGTCCTCTTGGGCGATGTCGGAATCCTCAAAGCACTCACGCTGCTTAGCAGAGACCTACTCCAGCGGGGGATGGCCACTTCAGCCCTACGAAGGACAGACAACTTGGATCACCCATCCCCTAAGAGCACCTACATTTCTGCACCCTTTACGCTCCAGGATCACACCTTGGTCCGTTCATTCTTTCCAGGAAATGTTTTGTTTTCCAGCCAGGCATTATTTCCTAGGATTGCACTGTCTGTGCATCCCAGGCCTAGCACTAGCTGCTGCCCAGGACAGAACACAGGGAGGAAATAGGGGGCTCTGCTAAGCTTTGAGACACGAAGACTCTCCTTGTGTACTTCCCACAGGAAGCAGCGTCACCCTGACTGCATCCTCATTTTTCATCAGGATTGTCAAAATGATCTGTAGGCAGCTCTTTCTGTATCTAGACTTCTCTTTTCAAAATTGTGGCTAGTACAAGGCTTAGAACAATAAAGATGCTCAATAAATGTTTG